>NC_080636.1:8443941-8747350 GCF_027579445.1 Ammospiza nelsoni | reverse complement strand
ATATCTATATATCTAGAGGCATAGGACAGAGAAACTTTAGGTCAACACAAAATTAACTTCTGAAATTATATACTCTGTTATATGAGATATTAAAATTAGGTATTAAATGGAGACCACCTAAGAGTGGTATAAGAACATTCTAAATATTGCTGTTCAAAAATTACTTGCACTGACTGTCTAAAAAGTCTAGTCTAAAAATTAGAGTAATAAAAAACTTATTTTAGTTCATTACCTACTAACTGGAAGCCCAACTACTAATACCATAAGATCATGCTAATCAACATTTGGATTTTGAGTTGAACTCAAAATTCAAGTAACTCTCATTAAGTTATATGAAATAAGTTCATTAATTTTGTGAGCAGTAAGTACTCTGAGTTATTTGTTTGCTTAGTCATTCACTGAGGAACGTGCCTACATTCTGCTTCTTGAGCATAAAAAAGTTTCAGCAGTGTCAACAGGATAGGTGGATGAGCAAAATTACTTTAGCTATCACTGATGAATGTCAGATGACTACCCCAACATAACACACCTGTGGGAAGGCAATTGGGAAGGAGCTACCCAGCTTCAACAGAACCAGTGCTGCCCTACAGTGGCTTGGGGAAGCAGAACAATCACAGTTTATTTATTTCTCTATGTCCTGTATGGAAGAGACAATATCCAGTCTTAAGAGCTTTCCTTACCTTAATATTGCCCCAATACACTTGTTTCCATTTTGATTAGGGAGATAACACAGACAAAAAATGAAGCAGGGTAGCTTGATGCATGACAAAGAAGCCAGAAATTTATATATATTAGCAGTTTTATAATGTTTCATGTTTCATTATGACTTTGGTATTCCTATGCAGCTAACACATAATATTTGGAAATAAAATTTCTATAGATGATAAACTCCTCTCATGATACTTTTTCTTACCATTAAAGAGGACCAATAAAACAGGCTTATGATGTTCTAAAAATCTGCTGAATATAGGCTTGGGCTTGTTTGCTTATTTTTGTTTTATGTGACTTAACTTAGTTAAATTGTCTTGTCTCTGATTTTTCCTTTATGAAGAAATATTTAGGGAATAAAAATAAAAGAAACTCAAAAACTCATCAAGGCTTGAAAATTTCAGGTTTGGATCACAACTATGGAAAAACTTAATCATTAAAATTGATTTTTTTGAAACTATGAGGCTTGAAGAGTTTTTAAAAATATAATTGTTATTGAATCTAAATTTCTCACAGAGGTATTGCAATAATTCTTAAAAGCTAATAATGTAGTTAAGCTAACTCCTGTTAAAAAAATTACCTACATTTTAAAATCAATTAAGAGTCTTTGAAAACTGATGTGTGCATTAGCTTTTAATGTCAAACAATACATCAAAGAAAACATAAAATAGCAAGCAAGAAAACTGACTCTTTGGTGTTGAAGACAAGACCCTTTTATAAACACATTAATGACAGAGATAGTGTTTTTCACTCAGTATGCACTGAGACATAATGAATTTAAGGCCCTAAACTGAAATATATTTTCCTCCAGAAAGCAAAGTCATTTCAAGAACCATTGATTTGTTACCTGGTGTGTTGACACTTTATGATGTGTTCTTCAGAGCCAACTTATCTTACTTTTCAGATAATAAATAATGCACAAAGGAAATAAAACAATGCATGCACACATAAAAAAACTCACACATTCATATGGGTATTTTTTCAATGGAGTACTGTCCTTATTGACTCATTACCTAAGGTCACTTAGGTAATGCACAAGACTTATGAAATCAGAAGCATTTATTAATCTTACTTTTATTTACTAATGCAATCTATTTATTCAGGATAAATTGTTTCTTAATTTTGAAAATTCCTCAGTATTTCATGTATATGTGTATTTTTTTATTATATTTTGTTTGTACATCCCAAGTGCAAAACTTAAATGAGTGGATTTTAAACCATGTATCATTAATGTAAATGAATTTGCTCAGGTTTGAAACGTTGTCTTATTTCAAGTGATATATAATCTTATATTTCAAGTCTTTAACTGGGCTTTCTAGAACTATACATAATTTTAGTATACAATTAGAATTGATAAATATTATGAAAGAGTCAGTTTTCTGACTGTAACCTTAAAAGCAATTTTCTATTCTAAATGAATCGTTAAGGATTGTTAGCTCATCAATGAAGAATAAGAATCCTCCCACGAGGAGGGGAAAAATTCTAGAGCAAAGAATGCCTCAATTCTGAAATGGATGTTGACAAATCTGTCCCTGGAGAAAACTTTCCTTCTCTATTGAATACATAGAGAAATCTGAACAACAAATTCAGATTAGAGTCCTAAGATAAGCTTTCAACTGGATGAAATTATTTTGCTAAAACAGAGCCAGATGCTGTTTTCCTTTTTACTTGTCTTCCCTGTTATGCCATAGTGCAGTTCATGCTGCAGGACATGTATGTAAGGCTTGGAGACAGGGCAGACTGAGTGAAAGATCAGTAGCGAACAGACCTGCCATAAAGCCTCCAGCCTGGGAGACCTGGTGAAATTGCCCAAGGTCTCTCAAAATTTCCACAAGCTCTCTTGCTGTTAAATGTGGTTGCAGCCATACCTCAGCATGCAGACAGTCTTTGTTTCTCTGGAATTTAAATCTAATGAAAACATGAGTAAATACACAAATATTCCTATAATTCATATATGCATACATGTGTATGTGCACCTAAACTTATTTGTTTAATTTGGTTTAGCAACTGTGTGTTCACTCTCACTTCTAGGATAAAGATGGGATATAAAAAACTAATTTTCTGAGATCAACATTTCTCCCTACTTTCTAACCTGTTGCATTTTTGCCTTTTCCCAAATAATTTTCCTCACTCTCTAAATTTCATGCTTTGTTCCTTACTTTCCTCCTCTTTCTAGATACTCCTCTGACCGTTCTCTCCTTGGTTGTGTATTTTACACTGTTTCTTTTGAAGTCAGTGGCAAATCTCTTATTGATTTCAGCATGAGAAAGATCAGCTTTCACTCCTTTGTTTCTCTCCATTTTGCTATCTCTAATAGCTGGTAGCAAAATCCCACTGACAGTGGCTCTGATCTCTGAAGTGCTGGTACACCATGCTTTTGAGTTTTGATCCCAGTCAGGTCACTTTCTGACAGCCAGAACTGTATCAAAATAGAGGCACTACTGTGCTGGAAGGAAAAAACAAAGCAAAACAGAACAGGGATTATAAACTATGTTTTGTTATTTTCAGCTAGTCCTGAGTGTTAAGATTTCTTGCGTCATGTGATTTCTACTTTTCAACTTCACTTCCTTCAGTGATCATGTTGATGGCATCATTAATTCCTTACTGAGTGCAGTAAGGGAAGCTGAAAAGAAAGCACAACAAGACAGAAAGCAGTACTTCTTAACTCCTGGAACTCCTTCACTATCTAGCTCAGTAAAAGATAGATGAAGCTTTTGGGGATATTTTTATTGATATGACTTATATCAATAGAAGGTCTATTAAAGCCAATACTGTTACTTGCAATGATTTGTTTTCATGTCTCTCAATAGCAAGGGCAAATGGCATGGTACCTCATGTTGCCCTTGATACCTGTCTGAACTTGCTCTGTAATCTATCACCAAGAGAAGCTTTCTCAGGATTAAACATTTTACCTTAGCTGAAATATTGATGGATAAGTTTGGTGTGGAACATGGGTCCTGCAGGTCTTATGTTTCATCTGAAATTTGATTTTGTTTGCTTGCATTTCTATATCTATGTGTGTGTGTACAGGCACGCAAAAATCTACACGTAGATATGCATACAGAAATGTCAGAGTGAAAAAGACCATGAACAAGTGCTGCTGTGTTGGAGAACACTTTCAGTTAAAAGGGAATGAATTGTGACATATTGCGACAATCCTGAGACTTAAAATATATACACTTAATCTTGAAGGCATTATTTAATGTTTTCGAGGAGCAGGCAAGATTTCTTTCATGGTATTACTTTATGTTGTCTGAAATAAAAATTTATATCTAGGCTGAGAAAGTATGAACTTGCATGACTCCTAAAATCTTACTGTCAAGAGGAACCACTTATGATAACACTTGAAATCTTAAAACTGTGTCTCCATAATCACATTGGATGAAGCTTCCCATACCAATTCATCACAGATACAACTGATCTATTACTGTGTTACTTTTCTGCATGGAAAAATCGTGAAGGAAAGCCAAAAATGAGATAATAAAAACAGCGACATGAACAAAAAGAGAAGAGATTAATATTCCAATTAAGAATATAGACATAACTTTACAAATGTAACAGCTGGGAGGTTTTGTGTTTGTCAACTTAACATGCAAGACATCTGTATTGTTAAGAATGCTTAACAACTGTTCATTAAAAATCAAATGTTAGTATTACTTAAAATGCAATATCAAAAATTGCATTTTGAATGGAAATTAATAATTGATTTGGATTCTTTTCCTCTTAAGATATCATATAAGTAAAAATTTTTTTAAAATCTAAGAGCAAAAAATTATAGACTAAATTTAAAATACTTAACTTGGTACTTCAGCATATTTAAAACAAAACTTTTTGGAAGAATATCCACTTGTAATATCTTGATAATTCATAAGAAAAGCCTTTCATTGTATTGAAAGCCATTTTGAAACTAACCCAACTGTCAGGTCTAATTACATACATATAATAAATTTTGAACAATCTGACCAATTTTGCAGACTCTGGAAAAAGGATAAAAGATTTCTAGACCTAAGTAAAACTTCAGAAGTCACAAAGACAAATCACCTAGAAATTACTGTTACTCTGACATATTAATGGCATTGTGCTAACTTCTCATTACAGAATATCAATCATATTGCATTAGGTTACTGGGTTCTCAGCATCATTTTCTATGTTACAATTATCAACTACTTCATTTGGGTTTTAATCATAAGGTAAAATTTTTATTTTTCTTTATATATGACATATATATTATTGAAATTATGTTTGTTGACACAATATTATACTCTAACACATTGTATTAAAATGGAATTCCCTGATTGCAAAACCAGTTAGAATATATTTTCTAGGGCATTTTTGTTTCATGATTGTATTTTAATGATATAATAGGCTTGGTGGCCAAAGATCTTGTTGAAAATTTTATATAGACTGTAAAAATGTGTTACACAAAATCAACTTATATATTAAATAAATTTAGGAATACTTAATTAACATGCAATTTTTTTCTGAATGAATGTGTCTCATATACAGCCATGCATTGTTGTTTGATAGCTATACCTAGAAAAATATATCAAACATTAGAAAAGCACATTTAAAATATATATTTGCACTAAAATGTATTTGTTGAGCCATCGGTAACTAAGAAAAACTTGTTTATGTTTTTCAGTTCAAGGGACACTGCCACTGGAGCTGTATCTGATGTCCTCAAATTTAGTATAAATGTAAGAACCATAGAAACTGTTTGGAAGTTGAGGCTCAATTAGCTATTTTTTTTTTTAATGAACTAGTAGGTGACGGTTATATTAAGCAGCAGGGAGAATTATAATAAATCTTAATTTTTTTTGATTTGTATTTGTGTCAAAAGTGAAAAAAAAATCCAGTGTCTAGGAAATCAGTAAGTTCAGCTGAAAGATGTGTTTACTCTAAGATTAAACTCGGACTGCTTTACCACCTTAAAAATGGTTCATCTTTAGCAAAGGAACCTTTTATCTATGACTGCATATTTTTAAAAGGGACTTTAATTAATAAAGAAACTGGAATTTGTCTAGTGAAGCAGAAAGATATTCAGAACAGCATATTAAATAAGCATCTCTTCTAGCTTTTTAATTAATAGAGTATAAAGCCAAGGCTGATAAATACTAACAATTTATTGACAGCTAGTTGCATCTTTGATCCTAATTGAATTCACTTACTTGTCAAACGATACATGAAAGAGTGGCTTTATCTTCAGATGACTTCATTATACATGGATTTTATGAGCTCTGATAATTTTGTATTTTTCAAGACCCAGAAAAAAAAATAGGATCCAGTTCTTCTTTTAAGATCAACAAAATACAATTGCTCATTTATTGATTCTTCACCACATTCTGTCTTTAGGGGACATTGTCTTTACTGACAAAGTATTGGCTAAAAAGGTGTAGTAATTTCAAGAAAACTTTCTTTGGGAATCCTCTGTAAGCTAACCCAAGACAGTTCCTTCATATGCTTATACTGTGTGCCAGTATTGGGAAATAGCTCTCTTAGGAAGAAATGGTTCAACTTCTGGGTTCCTGTAACATCCCTATTTGTTGTTAGCCAAAAATATGTCTGCAAGGTGCGCTAGTCCTTGTATAATTTCTGCTGCAGGTGGTTCCAGCTTCTCTGAATATTTTATCAAGGTCCTTATTATAATTCATTATCTTGAATTTCACATTATGAGGTGTGTGTAACATCACTGGAGATATATATTATCTTTGATAAAAATAGTTTATTACTGATTTATCTTTTTACTTTTTAAAGAAATCATTGTTAAATAAATAGATTATCACTACTGTATTAGCAGCATATAAGATTCATGTTTAAGAATCAAGAATATAGCTGATAGCTGAATCCTCTGGTGCTTTGATAACTAAAACTTGACCTGGTCCATTATGAAATTATTTACAGCGTATTGCTTTGTAGCTTTTGTTCCTTCCACTACTTGTCATACAATTCAACTTGATTTGCCTATAGGCAAGATCTATATTCAATGTATGGCAATCTGTGTGTTTAAATAAGCTTCTATTTCAAGCAAAATATGTTTATTTTTAGGTAGCAACTTACTCCTTTTCTCTAAAGACACTTTCAACATCTAATTTTTTAGCATTCAGTTGGGATAAGCGAAGTAAAAACTTTTATGCTAAAACACACAGGAAAATAATTTTAATGAGAATGTAAAGAAAGAAACATTGCTCTGTATATGTGCCAATGAAATGGAGTTTACATGCCACATTTTTGCAGTTTATCAGACTTTATAAATTCAGGGAGAGGTATATGAATTAGTCTCTAATGCACTATATATATTTTTTTTTAAAAATCAATGCCTGAGGATTGCTTCTGTGCTACAGAAAAAAAGTCCTCCTGCTGGAGGACTGCATCCCTCTGAAGGGACTCCGCGTGGAACAGGGCAGCAGAAGGGATGAGCTGCCACAAACTGGCCACAGCTCCCCACTCCCCCTTTTCCTTGGGAGCTCCTTGGTAAATGGTCAGCACGCACCTGCATTTAAATCAAGTACGTGGATCGCAAACTCCTCGTGTGACGGTTTTCCAGATACACCACTGCAGGCAGGCACTGCAGGAAAAGCCGTCAGCTACAGATGTTGCCATTTTGGTAAGGTGAGGGAAAAAAATAAAGGTAAAACATCCCAAAGTTCTAGGATAGTTTAGACTGTTCTGTACAGTCTACGTTTTTGGAATAATGAACAGCTAAAAGTTTTGTTCTGTGGCTTGTTACAGTCTAGGATGGTGGTGGAACTTTAGTAAAACCCAATTTAATTGGTTCTGTGTTCTGGAGATGTTTAGATTTTCCTGGATTACTGCCATAATTAGGTAACTGAATGGAGTAAATAAGGTTTTTAGACTTCAGCTGTTTGAATGATTAATCTATACATCAGGTGACAGATGTTTTGGGGTTTTTAAGAGAATTTCTTTGGCCTCCTATTGATTATGTCGTCAGAACTGAAAATTAACATAAGGCAACAGAAGTCAATTGATCAGTTCTTTACAATTAAGAGTAGCTGCTATTCATAGATGGGTTTTAGGAAATAATGCTGTTTGAATCTAAATGATATGACATATATTAGACTAATACACACAGTTGTAAAGACCCTAATGTGAGGTAATTAACCTTTTACTTATATCCCTGAAGCTCTACTAAAACCACTCTTATTCACTTACTGTCTCTGAAGAGGTCATTTCACCAGGTTTCAGCTCAAAAATATTCATAGCATGAGAACAATGGCTGAAAGTTAATATAATATATTGAGTGAGACTCTAATATATTGAGTGAGATTACTCTCAAAAGAGCGTGAAGTGAAATCTATCAAGGGCAGGTTGGGTGGAGCCCTGAGGAGCCTGGTTTAGTGGAAGGTGTCCCTGTTCATGGCAAGGAGTGGAATTCAATGACCATTAATGTCCCTTCCAACCCAAAACATCCCATGGTTCTGTGACAAGTGGGCATGCACTTGTGAGGGAAAAAAAGCTATTATATGTAATCTAAATGAAGTAAAATTTATTTACAGCTTATTTTTGGTAATTTTTCCACATCAGGGCAAGCTCAGCCACTACTTATAACTTCTGTAAAAGATCACCTCTACATGACTATATTGTGCAGCTGGTTATAGAGCATGTCTTTTGGATCTGTTAAATTGTGATATAAAACCATTCTGCAGACTGATGAACTGAGAGGATACCACCCACACTCGATGTCTAATTATCCTTTGTTTGGTTGAAATTAGTGTAAGGATATTATTATTTATTTCTGGAGGTATAACTAAAAGTGATTTCTAGTGGATTCAAAATATAAATGGAAAGTATATTTGATATATGATTACACGAAGTTTTGCTTCTTAAATGGAGGTGATATAAAATGATGGCAGGTACAATTCCACACTTTCTACTCTTCTCTCAGTTGTCGTTGAATCAGCAGAAGGTTTTGTCCTCTAATCAATTAGGAGAATATGAAATTTTTAGTATTCAAATAGAAACAAGAAAGCGTTTGTTCTTTTTTTTTGTTCTGGCCTAGAATCCAAGGTCATCAAAACACATTACACTGTAGACCTAAAGACATCTGATCTGAAGATAATAAGATACTCCTGTTGAAAGCACATTTGACTGTAGCCCCAGAGATGAAAGGCAAGTGACTAATCATCTCAATTCTTTGCCTGAGTTTATTTCTTTTTTTTTAAATATTAGAAGAGAATCTGCAGAGCAAAAAAGCAATAGCAAGGATGAAGGTCAGTTAGAATATTGTTGTACCACCACTTATAAAGCAAACAGCTCCAATGTATTTTAAAAAATCAAAGAGGCTTTTATACACTCACTAATAAAAGATGCCAAAGTGCTGTTAGTAGCAGATTTAAAGTGATTTTTGCTTGTGGTGATTAAACCCAGCAGGCATGCTTGTTTTACAAACAGAATCTAGCTCCTTTTGTATATAATTCTTGAAGACACATAATGCATTTTCTATCACAGACAAAGAAAGGCAAGAGCTTTAGTATCTTTCACATAACATAGATCAGATTTAGGAGATAGTTTTAATGGAAGGTTTTTCATCTGACTGACCAAATCTATTTAAGTGATGCCCCAGCCTGCTGTTAGCTGATGTTCCTCTCCAGCTCTGAGACATTCCAATGGTAATCCTGAATTAAATTAGCACACACTGTAAAGTATAAAACAAGAAAAAAAAGAATGGATTTTGAGGAAATAGTACTTAACTCACTCTTTCTTTTTACCCTATCTCTGCTGAACAGAGACATGTTAAATAATGTTGACTTTCATATATTCACCTTAGAGATACAGGAGTACAGTCACTTTGCTGCTTAGTCTCTGGAAGGATATTAAAATGCTGTTACTGAAGAGCAATGCTCATACCATGAAAGTTATAAAGAATAGTCTCAATAAATTAAGCAAACAGATACAATGGCTTTCAAAAAACAGTTCTCAAAAGTAGCTCTCCTGTGCTGTTCTGATTTGTAATTTTCTGTACTGGCTTTCACCTTATATGATGCTTTCTGTGCTTGACCACAGACCATATGTTTCATGTAAAATGTACGAATTACAGAGCACTGTGTTTGCCTGTCAGGTTCAGCTTCTTCATGGACTTCTAACCAGAAGCATGTGTGGTAAAACAGAAGCATATGTCTTATGTGAATAATTGCATTTCAAAACTATTTGAACGCTGTGTATAAAATCATGTCATTTAATTATTTAAAACATATGTTAAATAATCTAGCTCAAATTTTAATGGCAGATGTTGCATAACCTGCTTCTTGCATTTCACATATGTGCAGGTTTCAGTTTCCAGAGCAGACACTCACGTCCACTGCAGTTCATTAATGTTTTAGATGTTGCACTTGTGCTAATCTGTTTCAGTGGCATATGTGTCCACTCAGTAGTTGTTTGGTGAAAGTAAATTAGATTGTTAATTCTGTTTCGGGATTCTACTCTTTTTTACTGCGGTGCATTAATTCTATTAACACACCCGTTCAGAAACTTTGTGCCAAGATGAATAACAAGCACAAATGAAAGATAGTTCTGCACTTCATTAAATAGGTGATAAAAAAGGCAGACTGTGTGGTAGGCAATAACAGTCAGACAGAAAGTAAACAAATAATGTTTGTCTTGGCAGAGTACTAGCTGATACAGCAATCTTTATGCTGTCTTTCCAATTTATCATGATAAAATCTGTCATACAGATCGCAAAAAATCAAGGCTACATTTACAGAACTTAGACTCAGAAAAGATACACTTATGATGTGCAAAATCTGTTGCTAGTCTCCATGCCTAGATACTCACTTATTGCTCCCAACATTCCCAGTAACTGTAAATGAAAAGAAACAAGTCAGACACCAGAGGGATGGTCTCAAAGAAAAAGCTGTGGAGGCAGCCATGGTGTGGTACTTCAGCTCTCCCTTTGGGATGCCTTTCGCAGCTGCAGTGTGCATGGAGCTCAGGGCTTCGGAGTTTAAAAACCCTAACCCTAGGCATAACCCTAACCCTAAGCCAAGGAAGGTAAATCAGCCTAGGGTTAGGGGTGGTCCCAAGGAAAAAGCTGTGGAGGCAGCCGTGTTGTGGCACTTTTGTGCTCCCTTTTAGATGCCTTTCACAGTTGCAGTGCTCCTGGAGCTCAGGGCTTTCTGGTTTAAATAACCCTAACCCTAGGCCTTACCCTATCCCTTACCCTAACTCTAGGCAGGTAAATCAGCCTAACCCCCAGATCACATCAACCCAGCGTTGAGGATGGGGTGGAAGACATGGTCTATGATCCAACCTTGTATGTGCTGTATGCATATTCCCTGACATATGACAGATTGCACACCCTGTATGGTTAAAAAATTCACAAGTTCCCATTACTCCTTTTTGAGAACATGATGAAGCCGTGATTCCTGACCTAGTCAGCAACTCCTGAGATGCAGGAAGTGGTAGAGTCTCTATGAGCTGTACTGGAAGGCTGGCCATATTGCATTTCATTTTTTTGTAATGGGGAAAAAGGGGATGCACATTTTTTGCAGGAATACAAGAACTATAGTGTAACTTGAATCTTAAAACTCTAAATAATTCACAACATTTATAACAGCTAGTCTGACACAGTGATGCTGGCATTCACAATCCAAAATATTCAATCAAGCTAAATAAATATTAATATTAATGCAATTAATAACTATTGCACGATATTTTCCTAGTGTATTGTTTTACTTTCACATTACACTTACAGTTCAGATACACAATACTAGTACTCCTCAAGAAGAAAGAATGAGATTATTACATCAAAGTGACAGCATCCCAAATTCTTCACCATATATACGTGGTTTTGATGGTGGCATTGTCTTTTCTTAGTCTGGGATTCACATGGGGCTACTCGTGTGTATTTTCTAACACAACTTTACATTTTGCTTTTTCTATAAAGTCTGCAAGTCCACATGACATTTTAAGTTTCTATTTTTTTGAACACATATATTTTACATGTTAGGCACTAGCTCTTAGTTCATTTTGTTACCCTCAAAATAATTTTGTTCACATCTCTTATCTTTAACTGATTGCTGTTTATATTCCCAGTGCCATCCAATGCCAGCCTTTGCCTCTTCTATTATCATGCTATGGCTGCACTCCCTTGCACTGTCTCATTCATCTCCCCTTTCAAAGGGCAGCACTGTGCACCCTGGTTTATCAACCTATTTGTTTTAAAGACTAAATATACATAAAATAAAGAACAGAAATATTTTAAAAATTTCTTTGAAAGCTTGGACTATTGAAATGTTAAAGTCATCAGCTCACCAAAAGTTCTGTTCTTAATGTTCACACAGAACTTTAAAGCTAATGCCAGAAATGCTGGAAGTACTATATCTAGCATAAATATTAAAGTATCACTGCTATCCTATGTCAATTATTGATAGGTTAGTGTGTGAAACATTCTGTGATCTTTATAGCTGTACAAGCTGAGATAGACAATCATGTTAACTAAATAATATCTTATATGCATTCTCTGTACAGAAAAAAAAACCAGTGATGAATAACAGGTTTGTAATGTTCAGACAGTGAAGTGTTAGACACAAAAACAGGGTAAGTAAAACAATTGTATCCAAGTATTAATCTTTTTTTTTTTCTTTTTCTCGAATTAAAGAAATACCTCTATTGCACCCTTGTTTCAAAACATATTGACAAAGGAGGGATGAAAGGGAAGTCCCCACTGCAGTCCTGGGTGAAGTTAGTGTTTTTCCTGCAGCTGTGGAGATGCCATGCTGTGAGACACTGTGCTGTTGAGAGAAGCATGTTGCCCTGCTGTAAGCAAGACAAATTGAAAAGCTACAGCCTGACCCAGTCCAGAAATTTGCTGGTCCGTACGTGCTTGTGAATGTGGTCAAAAATGAAATAACACAGGAAAAAAAAAAAAATGGTACTTTGGAAGTGGGTGGTGAAGCAAGAAAACAGCAACAAGAACTATAAGAAGACAAAGAAAGAACTTGAAGTTGAAAGAACGAAATACCTTTGCTTTTGGAATACACTTTGAAATTTAATGATACAGACAGTAACAGCTGGTTCTGTGCAAATGCAGATTAACCTAGGTCCCTTGATATCTTCAAAACATGTGTAACAAATTTGAAGAGAAACTTGAAGGCCACCTTCTTTCTGGTTGGTATTCAGCTGTGCCTGAAATTAGGTCTGCTTGATAGGTAACAAATTCCTGCTGATGCCTGAAAACATTAAATAAAATATTTGTTTTAGTGTAATTATTTCACATGTCTGTTTCTCAATGGTATTGCATAAATGCTTACTGGTACACCACCTGCTACTTCCATTTTGACATACCATCCATTAAACTTTGCTCCACAAGAGCAAGGAGCTAGCATTTACTTCTGGGAAAGCAAGGAAGACAGGTGTTGGAGAATTTTGCTCAGAAATGGCTTAAAAGGCAGCTGTGAGGAGCAAATTCTCACAGCCTGTGTCTGTAAACAGCTAAGTTCTTAAGCCTGCCCTCAATAACATGGAGGCCTTGAGAACTTTCATAACAGGGTGAGAAAATAAATCTTGGTTTCAATAACAAACCACAGGTATAGAAAACAAAAGGAGGGGTTGGTGTTTAATCTGTGACCTATGGTGAGCTCAGATTTTGCAATATGCATTTGCTTAATTAACATCACTATAAAAGTGTGTGAGTGAGATCAATAAATCGGAGTTCGATGCTGATCAAAGGATGGGTCGTCTCCCTTCGCTTTCAACAGACAGGGAAGTTTAGAGAAGCACACATTAACCAAGTTAATTTATCTCAAATGTTAACAAAAACAAGATTTGTTTTTCCGCCAGAGGAAAACATCTCAATATAGTAATAATTGCAATACTTTGGAAAAACCTGTCTTAAGCACGTGCACATACTGCTGGCCATTTTCTGCAAGCTGCAGGTATTATGATGTATCTTGCAGATAACTGGCGTATGGAGAGCATGATTACTTAGCAAATACACAGAAAGACATCTTTTCAATGCACTTGGTAAAATTAGGTTAGGAATTTTTGTTATTTTCAAGAGAAAAAGAAAGAAAAAGTCACTTTTCACAAGCTTGCAATCCTCTGTACAAAGGCTGAGAAGTACATTGCAGTGTTCCTTTAATCTTTTTAGGAATGGGCATTCATACCAATAACATAACAAGAAGTATTGCAAGAAACTATAAAGAAAAGTCAATATTATAATTGAAAGGGTAGAGGCTTAGCAGGGAACCAATATCAAAGATGTAAGGTTTTAAATTATTAGTGCTAGAAGCATAGAAGTGATGCTGGTCTGCTGTTGAACAGTACATTCCTCAGAATGTAATGGAAACAAGAATGGACTGAAGGAAAATGAACATTCTGAACTAGTGCTTTTCCTGCATGTCACCTAAGCCTCAAACCACTAAAAGCAATTATTTTATTTTTACCTCATCCTCTGTCACATAAGCTCAAAACCCAACAGAGGCATGTTCCTACAAATGGCTGACAGAATTTATACTTTTATCACTACTGGTTTCTGAAGCTGATCCTAATCCAAGAGCTGCTCTGAAACGACACACCAAATCACACATTGCATCACTTTTGTATCTACAAAATTACTCTGTAAATGTTGCATATTACAAGAAATAGAAATTGCCATTTGAAAAATAATGCCTATAAACAATTACTTGTATTATTTTTGTGAATCTATTCTGTGTAAATACTGTGTCTTTAGGTAGCAAACTAAAATGAAGTGGAAGGAAATAATAGACATCAAATTGCTAAAGATTCTGAATTCTGAATATTTCTTACAGAAAGATATCATAACAAACAGAAGACAGAGCCAAATAAATAACTTTAGGAAATTTCTTTAATTTTTTCAGTAACTTTCCAGCCAAAAGTAATTAAAAATAAACAAAATAAAATAGAAAATATTTAAAATAATTTTTAAGAACAAAACACATGAGGTTTAAAATCTGCAAGTAAATTTTGAACTTATCTTTGTAGTGACTGGACTTAATAATTTTCCAGTTGATCAGAATTCAGCACTCTGGTCAGAAAAGTATTGATAAAATACCTCATGTATCTGTTAAAAAACCTCATTTATCTATAAAACATGGGACTTGCTCTTTGTCAGAGTTACAAGTAATTTAACAAATAAAATAATTGTGAAGTAAATTGTTACTTGTGAAATATTTTCTATTCAGCTTTTAATCTCTTTCAATAGATGACAGAAGTCTAAGGAACAAATGCAGAACTGGCATTACAAGATGACATGGCATCAGTTCCCAGCCGGCAATTCATATCAATAAACACTGAGGTTTCGTTAATATCATCAAGATTACAGAATGTTTTTGGTGAAATGAAACACTTGTAACTATAGATAGCTGTGTCTCTCAGCAATGCCTTTTCAGGACTGAAAAGTACTCACAACTCTTCTTTCAGTTGTTCTCACAGCTTTACAGCAGTCTGTCAAGATTTCTTTTTGCTACTCTCACAAGAGGGTTTGGAGAATTTAGGGTTGCATGCTGGTGCCAGTGCATAGAGCTATAAATTGTACACCTGGCTATTGTACCTCTGAAGTAAAGAGTGTTCACTTTCACACATGGACAATATTTTCAATATACTGACAGTGGGCCATTGTGTTTGAGTGACAAGGTTTAGTAATGTGGGGCTACAAGGGGTGACTTCTCTGGGAAGCTTCCCACAGGTCTGACAGAGCCAGGGCCAGCAGGATCCAATCCAAGACTGACCTGCCACTGAGCAAGGCCACGTCCATCAGTAATAATGGTGGAGCTTCTGGGATAACAGATTTTACAAGGAGAGCAAAAAGCTCCTGCACAATTGCCACAACAGCGGAGTGAGATTATGTGAGAGGAACTCTGCAGACACCCAGGTCAGTGCAGAAGGAGAGGCAGAAGGTGCTCCAGACACTGGAGCTGAGGCTCCCCTGCAGGCCCTGGTGCAGACCATGGTGAGGCAGCTGTGCCCCTGCAGCCCATGGGGGAACACAGGGATGCTCAAATCCACCTGCAGCCCTTGGAGATCCTACACCAGAGCAAGTGGGTGCCCAAAGGAGTCTGTCACTCCAAGGGAAGGCCATGCTGGAGCAGGCTCCTGACAGGAGCTCTGACCCCATGGAGAGAAAAACCCATGGTGAAGCAGTTTGTGAAGAACTGCAACCCTTGTGAAGGACGCGCATGGGAGAGCTCTCAGAAGAAATCTGCCACATTGGAACCCCACACTGGAGCAGGGGAAGAGTATGAGTAGTCCTACCCCTAAGGAGGAAATGGCAGAAACAATGGGTGAGGAACAGAATGCAAGCCTTGTTCCAAGTCTCCTTGTTCTGGAGAAGGAGCACAAGAAATTAGGAGTAGTACTGAACCTGTGAAGAGAGGAGAGGTAGAGGGAATTTAAGATTTGGTTTTATTTTCTCAACATACTTCTGTGATTTGATTGGTAATAAATTCTATTACTCTCCTCAAGTCAAGTCTCTTTTGCCCGTGACAGCAAGTTACAAATGATCTCTCCCTGCCCTATCTCTCCTCTTATTTTCTCTCCCCTATTCAGTTGAGGAGGGGAGTGGTGGAGCAGCTTTTGTGGCCACCTAGTATCCAGCCAGGGTCAATCCTCTACAGCCATTATAGCGAATTTCTTCTTGTATTCTTTTATTTATCCTGGTTTCAAAGGCCAGTAGTGAATTTGCAGTCATTATATATTTTAAAAATCATAGTTTAAACATGAAACACCAATCGGGTCCCCTTTTTAAGCAATTCAATGACTCTTCATTAGAAAAATAAAGAAGGAAAGAAATTTGTAATTCACTTTTGCTAAATCAGGATGAATTCTACAGTGAAATTATCAATTGACAGCTAATAGTGCTCTGCAGTGGCTTGACTGATTCACCACTATTGTGATCCAGTTCAAATTCTTGTATTTGGAAGAAACACATAAGAGAAAGTACATTCCTTGCAACAGACAAGGAGTAATTTAATTTAGAAACTGAAAAAAATAATAGATCCATTAAAGAAAAAATGTTTGGCAATTATTATTGCACTATACATATAGAAACGTACTTTTATTTGATTGAATTGTCTGCATTCTGTTAAGGTCTCAAATTATCTTATTTGTCTCTGTTGAATGATCTTTCACTGGTGGCAGGAAAAACATCTTGGCTCTCTCCTGGTCACAAAATAAAGTCAGCCACATCAATGATCAGATCAGCCACACATTTATCTTTCTGCTCAAAGCTGCTATGATCAGAAGCGGAACTGCTTCAGAGGAAGCACTGAGCAGCTTCAATTACATGGTTTGCTTTACCTTACAAGTTCCCTTCCCCCAGTCCTGAAAAAACAGCTGCTTCTCTCTGTCCACTGACCTTTGTTTTACTGATTTTACGTTCGGCATTAGTCATAAATTCCTAGTAATGCAGCATTCCACCATGCCCTATCTTTCACATCCTTCTCCAAAGTATTCTACTTCACTGTCTATGAAGTTTGATAGTTTCTTCTGGTTCTGTGTTGCAAGTTTAGTCCCAGTCAGTTTTGGCCGATCGATTTTCCCCTTCTGTGATCTGTGAGTTTCTCATGTTATCATCTTTGAAGTTTAATTTATTGTTAGAAACAAGTCTTCTTACCATATCTAAAGATAAGTATTTGCTTGCATGTCAAGTGAATGGAAGAAACCTAGAAGAAACCTGAGACATTTTACCTGAGATTTAGGTAAAATCTCCCTCAGCTTCCCTATTTCCCTCTGCCTTACTGATTTGGTTCCCATCACTGTCGTATTCCAGCTCCCCTCACAGAGCTTCAGTCTGTGTGCCCATGTTTGGAAAGCTACTTGGTTTTATGAAATTAAGAAAAGCAGGCTTATATTCTAAATGTGCCATTATCTCTGTGCTTTAAAACACTGGCCAATAAACTTATTTGGCATTCTTCAAGAAATACTGTACAAATCATATAATCCATAAAGAAAACATGGTATCAAAATACACAATCTTTTAAAATTCTTATCACTATGCCCACCGGAAAAACATTTTACCTTCTTCCTTTTTTAAAATTTTCTTTCTTAAAAATAAAGTTTTTGAAGAAAGCAATGAAGAAAAGAAAGGCTTTTTATCACTTTTTTTAAAATATAAGCAATGTATTTTTAAAACTAAGTTGAAGAGCTTTAAAAATTAATTCAGAAAAAAAAAATGAGTGATAAACATGTCTATGCAATATATTCTGTCCTGAAAAATAAATTTTCCTGCTTAAAAACAATACCTTAGCTTTTCAGACTTTTTTCCTTTTTAAGATAACTTGATGTGAATACAGAAATGATTCACCTAGCACAGTACAGCTGGTTGAAGATTAATGAGTTGTTTCATTGGGTTCAAGCTTTCAACTTGTTACAGCTATACATTAGTGGTACAATTAATTTCACAACACTGGGGTTTTGTCACCCAGCACTTCCTGTGGAATTCTACTATGAGAAGCATTCTTTAATTAAATCTTTAAAATGTCACAAATGTTGCATTCTACAGGTGAAATGCAAAAACACCTTCAAGATTTACAAAATCTTTAGTATTCAGTGAGTGAAGTAATATGACACAGAGAAAGCCTCTAGGCTGATGATTTCTTAGTCTGTTTAGCTTGAAAATGCTGAAAATATTTAATTAAGAGATATTTACAATTTGACTATGAAAGATTTGTCACTTTAAGGTTATCAAAGTGAAACAAAGCAACAGTCCATTCACTCCAGAATATAATCTTTCATATTATTAGTGCAGGAGAATATCAGATACTTCAGATTTCAGCTGGAAGTTTAAGCATGGGACTATTTCCACACTGTGGCATTCTTTGAAGGTGGGAACAGAAATCAAATCTCCATCTGACCATGCTGTGAAGTCCAGGCCACACACCATTCTTAAACATGCAAACATTATATATATATATATATATATATATGCATATATATATTTTCATTCCTAAAAATATAACAAGGTTTATGGCCTTAACATGGAAGGTAAAATCATTTTCTCTTTCTTCAGGACATGGGGAAAGAACTGCCCTTCCATGGCTGGCAGGTTGATGGAGGTGATTGTCCCCTCTACTCTGCCCTTATGAGATCCCACGAAGAGTATTGCATCCAGCTCTGTGGCCCCCAGCATAAAAAGGACATTGACCTATTGGAGTGAGTCCAGCAGTGGGCCACAAAAATTCTCTCTCCTGTGAAAAAGGCTGAAATATTTGGTGTTTTTCAGCCTGGAGAAGAGAAGTTTCTCAGGAGAACTTACAGCAGCTTTTCAATATATAAAGGAGGGTTATAGGAAAGATGAGAGGCTTTTTACTGAGGCCTCTAGTGACAGTATAAGGAATAACAGTTTTAAAATGAAAGAGGGTAGGTTTAGAGTGTATGTTAGAAAGAAATTATTTATGAATCTGGGGAGGCACTGGAACAGGTTTCCCAGAGATGTTGTGGATTCCACATTCCTGAAAGTGATCAAGGTTCAAGATCAGTTAGGTGGGGCTTTGAGGAGCTTAATATAATGGATGATGGCAATGTCAAAGGTAGGAGAGTGGGACTGGATGGTCTTTGCATGGTGCCATGATTCTATGCTTCTTTTTTCTACATCAGTATTTGATTACAATATTTAAAATACTGAGCACCACATTATTACTTTATTTTAATATTTTATACTTTAAATAATTTATGATAATACTATTCCTTGGATAGAATAGCATCAACATTCTATCCTGTGACTTGCAGCATAGACTCTCTCAGACTCATTTTCTAAAGTGTCTGGGTAAGAAACTCATAACTTGAAATTCAATGGTTTCAAAGAGTTGGATAAATATTACTAATCCCTGAAATATAGGTAAAAATATGATAAAATAGGGAAAAAGGAGACCTAGTCCATGAAACATTATTCTGGATCAGAGCTGTCTTAGTATGATCTAAAAGTTTTTTTGAATGAGACTGCTATTTCTGTGATGTCTATGGTGGGTGGATGCACTTCTCAAACAAAACATTTGCTAAACACCTAGGTTTCCAAATCTATTATTTATATTCATACCTGATAAAGAAAAGATTCTGAAATAAACCGGGTAAGAACTATAGATCTTTTGACAGAGGACTTCTATCCAGACAGCTATTTTCTGATCTTTGCTCATCCTGACTGTAGGCTTCACATATCTATTCTGTTCTCAGTCACAAAATTCTCAAGCTTCAAAAAGACTTCTTTGAAGCAAGCCTTTGAGATAGCTAGAATAACTAACTTTGAGGTGGTTATTTGGTCACTGAAGAGAGAAAAGTGGTCACATTCTTTTTCTTATGCCTTCTTTTCCTTTAGTCTGTTAGTATTTCAAAGCGTGAAGTGCTGCTCTTTTTGTAACTTACTGAGTGAAAGATTCATGGCTTTCATTTGAATGATATCATTAGTCATATAAGAGAAAAGTGACTAAGACAAAAAGAGGGAGAGTTTCACAGGGAATAAAAAGTCATTATATCCCAGTCACAAAGTTTTCTAATCTGAAAGAGTACCTACAGTACCCTACAGAAATGCTTGTGAAGTGCTCAGCCCAATCAAATCTCCCCATGATTGTCCTTTGAATTCTTTATTTCTAGCTTCTGTTGCATGCATATTTAATCAGACTTCTCAATCCTGTATATGCAAAGGAAATTTTAAATACAATATGCCGTATAGAAAGGAAAAGGACCCATTAACTCACTACCAAAGCCGATGATTAAATTTTCAGAAAATACCTTATCTGAAATGGAGTTGATCATAATCGTCTCCTTTTAAAAAGATTCATGATCACCATCTTGTGCCACAAAACAATATATTGAAGCCAGCATCTAGATATTTAATTAATAAAGTCATTTTTATCTAAATATTTACTAAATATTTTACTCAGTTTTAATAAACACTCATTATCCTATACAGTTTATTCATAATCATTTTAAGCTGGCCTAAAAAAGGGAAAAGAAGGATAATACAGGAGGTATAAACTAGATTTTTAATATCAAGGTGATTTTAGAAGAACTATCCACCTTCATCATCAGAGTGGTTTGCATACCAGAGTCCTCATGAGTCTTCATGTGTGTATCCTTGGGAAGTCTTTCTCTAAGATATTTGAAACAAATTAAAAGGGAAGATGAATAACACTTCTTATCATTCACAGAAACTTGAATATGTCTGAGATTCGTGGACCATTGTCTGTTGGTTTCTTCTCTTCAGACTTGCACTAAAAACGTTCTGAGAAATCCTTATACCACATATCATCTCCAGTGAAATCCCTCATTTTCTTAAGTGCAATTGGAGAGTGATAGGCCAGTGCTGCTTGTCCTGTTTTTCACACGTATTTTGCCTTTTAGGTACACACCTATTAAAGATAAGAAGAGAAACTTCCACTGTCTTCAGCAGTTTAGAAATTTAATTTGGAGGGGATAGACCCATATCTAATATTTCTCGGACCATGTTGTCACAAATGTAAGGGAAAATTTCCATGAATAAAACTTTCCATGCACATCCTTCTTCTTTAAATTAAGAAGGTGGTAAGACCCAGAATGTAGAGATGAGTGGATAGAAATGTCTCAGTTTTATGGACAGGGTGATGTACTTTTTATGACCTTCACACATCCAGATTTGAAAACAACATTTAAGTTTCTTGCAGATGATAAATGCTATAGCTACAGAAAAAAGGAAGGGGACAAAGGCATGATCTACTTTAGATAAAACAGCCTTTTTAGTAAAAATTTACAAATATTGGACCAATTTGCAGTAATAGTGACTATTTTTATTACTTCATTCACTAACATTCTAAATTAAGACAATTGTCGGTGTTTCAGTTCATTGGCATTCTTCAGCTCTCTACTAAAGAACTTTTCTGCTTAGCTCAGGTTGTTGTGACCCAAGAATTTATTTCATAAGACGACAAGTGTTCATTAACTGGAATGGTTCTTAAATAGAAAAAGGAAGTCTTAGAAATTGTACACTGAACCTTGGTAGATGTTAAATATAATTATCATTGTATTTAATTTATTTTAATTTTTTTAACTACACTGCTATTTAAGGAACAAGTACATTGCTTTGTATCAAACAGTCCATATATTTCACGGATCTTTTATATTTTACAGAGGAAGACATTATTAACTGCTCTATCAAGTCAGCAGAGCAGATGTCAGGATTGTTTCCAAACAGGAATATAATAATAGGCTATCCCTAGCTTGTATAATGTCTTTTAGTAAATCATTTCAATTCCTCTCAGGTTTTTGTAATAGTGGAGTAATGATGCTGAAATTTTTGCAAAGAGCTTAGATATCGACATTGGTGTACACACATGCACAGAAAAAACAGAGGAAATAAATAAAGTATCAAAATGTATTTAGGTACAGGAAACTATTTTTGTCTTCGTACAAGGAAAAACTATTTTTATTTGTAGTAAATCAAATCCTCCTACTAAAAACATAACTTCAGTCATTCATTACTAGCTAGTACATTATATGGGTGCACTGCTGCATTCCATATGAACCAGCAAGAATTTACTTTTTAAAATACCTGTTATATTGCCCTTCTCTATTTCCCTTTAAAAAGCATAAAATTTGAAAGATAATATACACTGTGTGTTCATGTACATTTTGTCAAGAAAAGTTAAAGGAAAATACTTGTCTCCCCCATATATTTTCTCTTCTTTTGATTTTACAGCAATGAAAAACAAGTATTTCTTCTTTCTGGAGCTATGTAGGAAGCAGAAAATATATAAAGATATTTCAGTAAATTTTTTTAAAGTATATATTAAAATTCCCTAAAATACTGATTTCCATTAGTTTAATCCTAACTTACATAACACTGTAATAAATTAAAATTTTTCTATGCTGCATCACACAACCAGTTTGAGAAACTTTTTTTGGTTTTAGATTTGATCAACTGAAGAACCTTGTCCTCCTGAAGATGAGCCAATGAAGAACAAATCCTTAGCAGTAATGATAAAACAACTACCTTATACTATCAGAATCAACATTATTTGGAACAATATTTGTCAAATTACCATCACAGGACAAAGATAGCAATTTCCATATGAAATTATTTGCTGTATTATGGATATTGTACCTCCTCTTTCAAGTAAGCCGTCTGCCCTTTTTGAGAAATCCAATGGAATGTAAAAAAATATAGTTTTTTTTTTTTTTATGAAGACCATCTGTTTAATATTTATCATAGAGTGCTTTATTCAGCATCCATGGAAATCATTCACTGTCTCTCACTGTTCAAGTCAGCAATTAAGATGCAATTAAGATGTAATCCATGGATGTCTACATTTGTAGTCGAAAAAGGGAAGTAAAAAGGTAATTTCAGTAATATTAATGAATATATAAATAGGGCTGATAGATACTGTTTATCATCTGATCCTATTCCATCTGTCCTAGTTAGGCATTTCAGCATCTGTACCATCTATACACCTACTGCTTGTTCTTAACTATGAAAATCTAACTGATTATAACCGACATTCTTAAGGGTTTGTTATTAAACTTATGCAATTTTCCTATCAAACTGTGGCAAAACTTTTAGTTCTCTATTCATAAGAGTTGCAAGATCTTTACGTTATAAAATTTCCTTACTAATATTTTATTAAGTCCTCATGTTTTAGTACACTTATTTTTCCTTTTAACACTATTCTTGTCTCTTTCTTTAATTTTTATTCCACCAAAATACGACAAATGTACAAGAATATAAGTTAGCTACAGGTTATAGGACTATGGACACAGTATTAGGAGCTCTCATCTATAATTTTAAACTTTTAAATTTAAAAGTTTTTTTGCCTTAAAAATACCATTAAGCTTGCATAAGAGCCACCTTCTATAGCTTCCAGAATCTTTCTGTGCAGATAATAACTGTTTGATCATGAAGTTACTGCTAGCAGAACTTCACGTCACAAACATTGGAATATGTGAAAGCCAGTGGGTATTTGCTACTGATGGCAACCATCACTCCCTGGTATACTCCCACCTATGTTACAATATTTTTTTTCACTGTAAATTATTAAAATAAAAGTCAGCAGTGAGACCTTTCCAAAGGAAAATATATGTTTTTAATCTGTCAGCTTTCTAGTTCTTATATACATTTAAGAATCCCATGGTTAAATTGTTGGAGTTAAGGGGTCAGTCTTAAAAAAATTCCAAAGTTGGTGATTGAATATGCAATTGTGATAAAAAACAGGCTTATTTTTGATACTTTTTGTTTTTAATGGTGTCATGTGGCACATGAAAGAGTTTATTTGGTGTGTTGCATATGTAGAAGTGTATTGATAGCAGGCCTAACAGACAGCTCAGGATCCTACAAGCACTTTTGCACTTAAATATCTCAGTTAGCTTATATGAGACTAATCAGTTGTACAAAGTAATTCACATACAGAAATCTTTATTTGCAGGAATACACTCTACATTTAAATGTATGAACAAATACTTCTCTTGTATGACCCCTAATGCTTAAATGTCTCAGGAATTCTTATCTGGATTGCCTTTTTAAGCACTTATTGAAGAATACAGTTCAGAAGCATATATATTCTTAAATTTACTGACTTTTTAATCAAGAACAAATGGCATGTATGTCTCTTGTGACAGCAAAAGTGTTCAACTTCATGAATTAGGATTTTCATTCACTTTTTTTCACTATTATGAAAGGGGTGACTTTGCCAGTTTAAGTTCTATCATAAAAACTGTGTATACCTTTACTGTGTTACTTCAAAGCTGAAGATATGATACTCCTTTCAATGAATTGTGGTAACGCAATCAATGAAATCCCCAAAATATCTTGTCAATTTTTATGGAAATAATTCGTATTTTGTTCAGATTATTTTATTTTACTCCTATTAAGAGATGTGAAATTTAAAATTGTAGAGAAAATCTCAGCCAAAATTTTAAGCATAGCTATAACAAAATTTAGAAATAATTCCACAAGCATTCAGCAATTCCATGAATTTCAAACATGTAGTTCAAAAACAGAACATTGCAATTCCTTCCCTCAGCTGTATCTCCTTTCAGACAAATAGCAATGTATTCTTGTTGTGCAAGCTGCAGTAATTATGCTTCATTCCATTATTAACTCTGTTAGAGATCTGCATGACAGATCAGAGAATGGTGATACTTAAATTTTGCAGTATCCTTGTGTGGTACTCTAATCCATTATTGTAATTTGTAAAGAATTTAAAAATAATTTTACAATTGCATTGGACTATGTATTAAATTTTAAAATTAACTCTTTATAAACTTTAGAATTAACTCTTTCTATAATAAAAAAATCATAAATAGGCAGAAAGCCTTGACCAACTAAACCTTTGCTGATAAGGATCTGTAAAGCATCTATGCAGCTTTGATAGCAAAACAAGTCTTATTCCATTACACACTGGGTCAGCAGATACATGTCCTCCCTTTTATTTCTCCCAACATATCTGAAGCTTGAAGAATATACAGAGAGTTCCTACCTACATTCCTAGTGCTTCCAAAGACAAAAAAAGTCTATCTTGAAAATCATTTGCATCTGTTGATCTATCTACATGAAATACATATTTAGGAATTTTTCTTTATAGCTAATTACTTCTGAAGATTTTTAATATCCACATTCATATACATTTCATTTCTCTTTAAATTTCTAGGGTGGGTGGGGGATGAAGGGAGAAACCATTGAGAATTCTTGACTAAAATATTAAGATGAATTTAAAACATTGATTGATTTATAAAGAATTGATAACTCTTTATTAAAATCAGTCATCTTGAATATATGTTTCTCAGATATTTTGCATTGTGAAGTAAATTCTTTTCTCTAGTAAAGATTTTAAAACAGGATCTCTGAGGACAGACTTCTAAGTGAGTACGCAGGTTACAGCCAATCTAAAATGTATTTTGATCTTGAATAGAGAATGGGATATCTTACTGAGACGTGTTCAGCACTTCTGAGACTTGTACTCTTCAATTGCTCTCTGTAAGAGCACCTCTGAGAAATGAAGCCCTTAAAATTTAAGCAGTTATCATTATAGTGTATCAGCTTTTTAGGATGATAGTATTTCATGAATGCCATTTTTGTAGGTGTTTGGCCAGATGTTGCTCTTTCTTTCATGTGACTCTGCTGATTTAAATACAAAAGTCATCTATTCCCCCACTTGATGCAACTGGGGAAAAAAAATAAATTGTTGCTAAGTTCTCTTAGTCTGGAGTTCAGCATCCTCTGCTCTGAAGGGAGTTTGAATTTCAACCCAGCAAAAATATAATTAGAAAAAAAATATTGTTGCCATTTGAACAATATAATGTCAAAGTCTGCTATATTAACATTATTCTAAAATATTCAACCCTGAAGCAGTTCTAGCAAACTTTGAATATGCTGAATAGGAGATGTAACAGAGACCAGGTGGGCTTCCAGCAGCAGGAGGCAATATAGGAGAAAAACAATCAGAAACTTAAAATGTATAGTTTAGGATATTTTTTACAGAGATTTTTTTACAACTCTCTGAAGTCAGCACCTGCAATTTTCTCCTCTTCAGCATTTACTGAAACTTTTGCAGAGCTAGTAAAGGTAATTATTTTATTTGAAATTTTTCCACAGTCTCTCATGCTCTTGCTGTTATAAGTTCTGCCACTCAGCTCTCCTGCTAAGGAGTCTTGTTTATTAGGCAGAAAGAAAGATAGCACCTCTAAAATTACACCTAAGAACACCCTTACTATGGTACAGTAAGGGTGTTCTTATTTCTTTGGGGATTTTAAGTGAGTTCTCTCCAGAATTATTAATTATTATATATTGAGAGCTGTGAATATTTTTAATGTGTTTTTCACAACATAGACATTATGGAAAATGAAGACGGGCATGTCAGTGAGGTGTTATAGGCTGATAGAAGGTATATGTATATAGTGAATTGATAACATTTTCTCCATTTGTATAAAAGAAGGAAACTGAAGCTGCAGTAGATGTTTGAAGACCTTTTCTTGGTGGTGAAAAAAAAAATCATCATCTACCATGTAGAAATATAGCACATGAAAGAAAGGAATAATCCTAATTATGGCTTTAGAATTCTTACAATGTAATAATCCAGAGATGTAAGGATAGAGTCATTTAACTTCTGAGACAATAATCCATATTTTTGAGTAAAATGCCCCTTTTTCAAAGTAAAGAAGTACATTCTTGAATCTTTTCAAGTCCATCTGGGCAATATACTGGGAAGCATCCAATATTGAAGGGCAAAGATAAAGAACTTTTCTAATTCTACTGTGTTCCTTTCTGAATAAAGATTCAGGTTAAGCACCTCCAAATGTTTGCAATTCTGTAAAAGTGACAGAAATTCTGCACTCCTTCAAAAAATATAGCATTTTCATTCTACATTCTTTCAAAAATAATTGGTATCCAGTTTTCAATGCATTTCACTCACTGCACATCCAGCCCTTATTTCTGCTGCTTTTCTATGAGGATGTTATGGAAGTCAGTGTCAAAGACCTTCCCTAAATCTGGGTAGTCAGAATTCAGTGCTCTCTACAAGTCAGGGCATTTCCTCATAGAATCATCTAGATGGGAAAAGACCATCAAGGTAATCAAGTCCAGCCTACCATGGCCAAGTCCACAAACAGGCTATGTCCCTAAGTGGAACATTCTGAAGACCTCTGGGGATGGTGTTTCAACCACTCCCCTAGATTGCCTGTTTCAATGACTGACCACATTTTCAGTGACAAAGTTTTCCTAATCTGTGATCTGAACCTCTCCTTGGTGCAACTCAAGGTCATTTCATCCTCTCACTTGTCACATGGAAGATATAAATGCCTACCTCTCTACCACATCCTCTCAGTTGTAGAGAGTGATAAGGTCTCCCCTGAGCCTCCTTTTCTCCAGGCTAAACAACCCCAGCTCCCTCAGACACTCGTAAGATTTGTGCTCCAGGCCCTTCCCCAGCTCCATTGCCCTTCTCTAGATTTGCTTCATTCCCTCAAAGTCTTTTGTAGTGGGAAGCCTACAGTGGACACAGGATTTGAGGCGCAGCCTCCCCAGTGCAGAGTACAGGGGGACGGTCACTGCCCTGGCCCTGCTGGCCACACTGTTGTTGGCACAGGCCAGGATGCCATTGGCCTTGGTCTCCTGGGCACATGTCTCATGTTCAGGCAGATGTTCACTAGCAGCCACAGCTCATTTTCCTCTGGGCAGCTTTCCAGCCACTCTTCCCCATTCTGTAGGACAGCATGGGACTGTTGTGATTCAAGAGGAGGATACAGCACCTTGCTTTTTTGGACCTCATGGAATAAGCCTCAGGCTGCTGATCCAGCCTGTGCAGATCCTTCTGCAAATCCTTCCTGCTGTCAAGCAGATGAAGACTCCTGCCCAGCTTGATATGATCAAAGTGCCAAGTTGGTCAAGCATAGCTTGATGATAGCTTGAGTTGCTTTATGAACTCATGTTGATTACTTCTTAAGATTTTCTTGTCTTTCATCTGCCTGGAAATTAAGATTCGATCCATGACCTTCTGAGGGATCAAGTGAGGCTCACCAGTCTGCGTTTCCCTGGATCCTTGTATTGCTGAAATCTGAGCTTTGCTCTTTTTACTGTAAAACGGTGCATTCATATCAAAACCAGTGTTGTAGTGTGTTTTTAAGTTTCTCAGTTTGCTCCCTCATTTTATGTATGTTCTCCCTTTGTTCTCCATAAATGGTTCCTCTCTTCCCAGTTTTCCCGCCACTATTGCCCTGACAGTTGAGTTACTATGGTTACCCCTGCCCCCGTTAGTTGTCAATCTCCCAAGTTACATAACTGCTCCTCCCTTACCCCACCATATAAGTAAAGTTTTCCTCCCCCCTGGGCCCAGTCAATCACCCCCCCACTCCTCCCTGCTTTCGAGAACATTCTTCTCTCTGGGGGTTGTGGTTGGCTGGCGTCCCGGGGCCCCTCCTTTGTTCTATGCTGATTGGATAAGTTCTTGTGTCAGTTTTCTTATGTACAGCCCCACATGTTCCCCTATTGGTTAGCTGGGCTTCCCCTCCCTTCTCCACCCCTTCCCTGTAAAAACTTTGTCTCCCCCCGTGGTTGGGGCCATTTGCTGTGGGTTTTTCCACCTGTTGGTTGCCCTTTTTGCTGCCTGTGGGCTCCTCAATAAACCGACGTTTTACCCCCAGCAAGTGGTCGCCTCCTCACTCGTCTCGTCCTGCGTGAACCCAAGTCCGCAACCCAGCCCAGCCCGAGGCCAGGACGCCAAGGGGGGCTGGCTTCTGATGCGCAGGGGCGTCGGCCGCTTCTCCCCTTTTGCTAGCCGGACTTGGGGCCGCACGCGCCCTTGCGCAAACCAGAAAAGCGATTATCACCTTTTATAAATCTAAACTTATAATAAAAACTTTCTTTGATAGGGCACCTTCACATTTTCTTCTATTATGAAGAATGAATTATGGATACAAACTAAGAGCTCTGTCACACCCCAATTACCTCATTTCCAGCCGACTACTCATGACTGCATCTGTGACTGAATTAGAAAATATCTTGCAGGTTAATGAGATCTCGGTTAAGCACACTGAAGCTGGACAGGGGAAACCATATATTTTTTCCATATTTAATAAAAATACATTTTACCCGTAAAAAAGCAGCAATGGGCATTGTTTTCTAGATACTCTGTGAATTTTAAAACAATTAACGTATTTCCTATTTCAAACTCATGGTATCAGTAATACAAATTCTGTCTTCAGGAAGGAAAATGTAGTCTTCCCTTCCTTTCAGAGGAATTGTAATGACAGAATGGTACAACAATTGAAAAGAAATATAAAAAAATCCCTGTAAGTACCATTTATAAATGCTCGGCATGCACTGACATATAAAAAATGCTTTCCTTTGAAATAGAACAGTGTAATTTTATCTGGGAACACTAATATTAAAAAGGCATAGGAAGAAGACTGAATTAACTTTTTATAATTAATCTAGCAAAAGTTCTCTTAGTTTCTTTTCCAGAGGGGAAAAAAATGGGAAAAAAAAGAAAAAATCATATAACACCAAGATATGCATGTGAAAATTTCAAGAAATTTCATTTCCAAGTATTGAACAAATTAAAAGCATAGCATTTCCAAAATAAAAAGAAAAAAAAAAGAGTGGAAATATGTATATTAAGGAATTGCTTTTTCCTTTTTCAATTCACATGACATCTTTCTACTCTGATATCAGATTGATAAATAGTACAACCATAGAATCATAAGTTGTCTGGGTTGAAAGGACCAGACCAGAATTAGACTATCTTTAAGGTCAGATAGTCTAATTCTCCCACAGTGATCACAGACATCTCCAACTGCATCAGCGTGCTCTAAGCCCAGTCCAATCTGACCTTGAATGTTTCCAGAGATAGGACATCTGCAACCTCTCTGAGCAGACTGTTCCTGTGTCTTACCGCCCTCATCATCAAACTTCTTCCTCATACTTAGTGTGAATTGACTCTGTATTTTAAAACCTCAACTGCTTGTTCTATTTTTACAAGCCCTATTAAAAATTTTGTTCCCAGGTTTCTTTTAAGCCATCTCTAAGTACTGATACAGTCTCCCTGTAGATTTCTCTTCTCCAGGGAGAAAAATCCCAGATTGCTGAGCCTCTCCTTGAAGAAGAAGTGCTTCATCACTCATCATTTTTGTGGCACTCTGGCCTCTCCAACATTTTGTATTATTTTTGTGCTGAGGACACCACATCTGGACACAGTACTGCGCATGGGGTCTAGACAAAGGACCAGAATAATCTCAACCTTTTTCTGCAGCCCATGATGTGGTTGATATCCATACTGCAAGTGCACGTTGCCAATTCATGTCTGGCTTTTCCTACACCAGTATCTCCAAATCCCTCTTGGCAGGGCTGCTCTCAATCTGTTCAGCTCCCCAGCCCAGGTGCAGCACCTTGCTCTTCACCAAGTTGAACTACATGAGATTCCCATGTGTCCACTTCTTGAGCTTGTCCAGGTCCCTCTGGATGGCATCCATCCTTCAGGTGTGTCAACTGCACGACTCAGCTTGGTGTCACAAGCGTAAGTGAAAATGAATAAAGTATTGTCATTACTTAACCAAATACCTGATGACTAAGGAGCTCAACATGTGACATTTTACAATGCCTGATTTATGTACGGGTTTTACCACATGTGAGTTTGCCTATGCCAGAATAGATGTTGCCATTACAGATAAAAAGAAAAATAAATTTTCATAAATTCTAAAACACAATTACAGTGACTCAGTCCTATTCCATCTAAAGTTACACAAGCACTCATATTCTTATGTTACTCTGGTATCTGGCTAAAATACAAAACATCTCTTTGTGTTGTCATGGTTCCTAAGCACAATAAAATACACATTATCTCAAGGATTAAAGAGAAGAGTACACATTTTCATTTGAATATGTCAGTGAAAAATGACAAATAAAGGCATTTTATCTAGCAAAATTTAAATTGCATCTTCCACATGGAGAATTTCATATCAAAATGCTTTTTCTAAAGACTAATATTTCTTAGAATATTTCCAGGATTATATGCTTCTTAGAATGAAGCAAGCTAGTGAATGAAAATAAGATAAAATATAAGAAAAATAAAAGATCATAAGCTCTGACCCATTTGGAAAATTCAAATACTGTTTTGTTTTTTCAAAGAAATATTTGGCATTATGGAGTTGCCTGGAAAAAACAGTAGAAATTTCATTAAAACTCCACAACTTGCAAAAACATTGTTCACAATGAGCATTCAAGTTTTATTACAATCAAAAAATGTTGTTTCACTGTGGTCCTGGAAACCAGCCAACAGATAACCTGACTTTCAGCATCAAAGATTTAGTCATGGCTCCTCATATACTAAGCCTTGTGCATCACCATTCACTCACATTAACCATTTACTTTCTCCTAGTATTATTTCATGATCAACATCAAATACAATTTTCATCAAGGACACATCTATGTTCTCATTAATCACATTTATCAGTAGTCAGCGATCTGATTGCAAGTCTTGCAGACATGAGTGCAGGTTCCAGAACCTTCAAAACACATACAATTAAGCCCCTTGTGCAATTTTACTACAAAACTACTCCACAGCAATCTATACCTGAGACACATCCTCTACATCTACATAAAATAATTATATCCTTCAGTAAATATTATGTCTTCTAATTCATATATTGAGTTCCCTCAAACTGCATAAATGTATACAAAAATTGTTTATGGGCATTAACTCTACACATGAGGATCAGTTGTGATCAGTTTCTGGTATAATGTAAAAGAATTTAGCTGATGTAGTTTGGTAAAGCAAAAGACTATGCTTGAGCCACAAATAATCTAAAAAGGTTCTGTTATTAGGAACTTAGAGACAATATTTTAATTTTAAATGAAAAATCATTAGGCCAAGGTATTCCTGGATGTTGAGAACATTTTCACATGTTTGAATGTTTGACTCACATTGAAATTAAAGTGTCTCATTTCAACTACCTTGCTTCTTAAAGAGACATTTTTGTGTTTTTTTAACAGCTATCTGAGCAGTCAAAGTGCTATTGTTAATTAAACAAACATCACAACTACATAAAGCATCTCAAATATGACAAAAGTTAACCTTTACAATTCATTAATCCTGTTTATTTTTCTGTAATATTTTCAAAAGCCTCAAAGGAGATAGTCATCAAGATGTACAACGCTAATTTTAAGGTTAAACTTTAGATATCTTAATACTGTTTTTCTGCCATTTTAGACATCTGATGAAACCACAGAAAACAATCAAAAAGTGAGCAACAGTTTCTTTTCCTTTGTAGAGTAAGGTTCAAAGAATAATGTAAATTATTAATGATTAATAATCTCAAGGTTTGTGTTTATCATGTAAGGATAAGGTAGACACTTTCATAAGTATATCAGCAATGTTTCCCAGATCAAAATTTTTTATTTTATATTCTCACAAGAAGTAATTCATAATAAGAAAAAAAAACCTCCAACCCATAAATAACTGTAAGTATAGAGCTTTTTCTATAAGATAACTTGACAACATTTCTATTGTTTCCTATTCCTTCAGCAGGAGACAATGGAAATGGAAAAATGTTAGCTTTGTTTAAAATATAAGCATAAACTATACCAGCTGGTGCACTCCATTGGGAAAAGAAATGTGGGTCAGCACATTGCATCATCAGCACTTCTTCAGCAAATCCACCTGCTTGAGTAAACAGACAATATGGGATCCCAGAGCAGCAAAGTACATTATTAAACAGATAACTTCCTGCATTTTTGACCTTCTTAGGATTTTCTTTCACATAATACTAGCCTTTTTTTTCATAAAAGTATTTCCTTTGTAACTATCTTCAGTGAGTTGTTAGGTTCTTTAATGACAGTTAAAAGGCAAAAAGTAACTTCGCTAATATGACTATAGTGCAGGAAAAAAAACATCAACAGAGTATGAAGTTTATTTATCTAGATGTTACTTATAAAAAATAATTGACAACTATTTTATTGTCCTAAACCGAGCCTTAAACATGGATGTTGGGAATTTAGTTAGTTATTTTTCACAGTAACTTTTGCTACATCTAGAGTTTAGCTTACTGTATAGACACAAACACCTTAGATATGACCCATATTTACATGCTGTAAATAATTATGTATTTAGTTTTCTGTCTCTGCCTTGGAAGATGTTTAATTCCAGGGGAATCAATTCTTCTTCATCTGAAAGGACAGGCCTACTAAAAACAGAGAACCACACCAAAATTAAATAAGAACCCCCAAACTAAAACACATACAGTCACAATAATTGAGAGCAGAAGGGATAAACTAAATACAGCATAAGCATAAATAAAGACTGAAAGACCTCATGAAAATCTGAAAGTCAAAGCTTGTCTCTTTGGAATAAGCTGCTGCGGGTTGGCCTTCAATGAAAGCTCTTGATGTTTAGAAGGGTAGTTCAAGATGTACGCCTTGTGAATTAATCAGCATATTCATATTTTGGAAAGGTTATAAAAGACATAATGTTGGCTGAACATTAATTTCTGAAAAAAGTCACTCTTTCTTCATGGGAAATGAACTGTTTCATATTGAAACAAAATGTATTTTAAATGAAAAATTTAGAAGCTATTTAAAATATTCCAGCAGTATTTCTGTTCCATTATTCTTGTAATTTCTTTTTTGCATTTGAATTTGCATGTCTAAAATCCATGTTGGTTGATGCTGTAAATATTCAACAGAAAAAAATATAGTAAAGAACATTCTTCCTTTATATTAAAATATACAATTTTTTGCTAAATGAAAAATATTAACTGTCAGTGTTCCAAAGGTATTTCAAAAGTGTAGCCTCTTAGATTATCTTGATTAACACACATATATATACACACATATATATATATATGTGTGTATATATATATATGTATATATATATATAAAATAAATAGACTTTATGCTATTTTTTCTGAAGAACTACTGCCCTAGATTATGCACTGAAATTCATCATATGCAAAGATTGTTGGATTTTTTCAATCCAAAGCATCAACAAGGAAACTTTTATTTGAACTGACAGAAAAATTCAAAGAAGTATTGAATTTAAGTGGGTTTTTCATTACTGAGAATGACCGTCCATGTATTATAAGTGAGAAACAGAAAACTGAGCTACAAGTCCTTTAGAAACTGTGAGGATAAAGCAAAACTGTATTTAAAGACAGCATGAACTGAGAGGAGCCAATCTTGATGCTATCATGTTTAGTTGGTATGTCTATATCTTCTGAGAAATAGAATAGCAGGAATGGGGGAGGTATTTATAAAGACAAACTCTACAGTCAGCTGGATTTTAAGTGTTGGAAGACTGTGATTAGATTCCTACAGGGTTCTACTGAGTAGCCTTAACAAGCAAATGCCTTCAATATTTCTTCATACATCATGCTCTCCAGCACTACAGTTAACTGCAACCATTTCAAAAATCCACTCAAGCTTTTACACTTTTTGCTTAAAATGGGAGAACCAAAGCCTGATACAATATACAAGATAAAAACCTGATACATTTGATATGTAATTTAATGAATGCAGAGTAGAGTAGAGTAGGGATGGTAACATCCTCTGATCTATTTGCTCTACTCTTGCTGATGCAGCTCAGAACAGGCTTATATTTTTTTGCTGCAATGGTTCACTCCCAACTGATGTTTTTGTATGATCTACATGTAACAAAGCTAAGTGAAATGTCCCCTGCCAATAGATGAGCTTCTGGCAAATAAAATGATGGTTTTAAAATGGTGTTGCTTAATTTCATCACTGATAGAATACTATTCAAACATCTATAATCCTACTTTCGAGACTAGAAATCACCTTTAATTGTTTAAACACTCTACCTTCTCATCTCTGGCAAAGCAGACATTACATGTAGAAAACACTTGCTCTAACCAATGTACATGTGCAGAGAAAATATCTTATTTTTCTGCCACTGGTATGCATCTGCAAAGTATTGCTTAAGGCATCAAGAAATTGAAAAGCTTTGTTAGGAACTGAGATCAGCAGAACAAAACCTGTGGAGAAAAACACAACATTTTCTTCTGAAATATTTTATAACAGTTAGGTAAAGAATTCCTTATAAAAAAATTGTTAACATTACTACCCATTCTTGTTAGCAAATAATAATTTAACTATTCATATTTTTATTTATACAAAAATTATTAATCTATGGGTATATTTTAGCAAATTGTAGCTCAGCCCTAAACTTTTTACAGGAAGGTTGGCTTACCTGTCAATTATTTGTCACCTGTTCAGTGTAACAGATAAATTGTATCACAATGCATTTCATTTGGCCTCCTGATGGGAGAAGTTAAGCATTTGAAATAATTTGTATTATTTACTGCTGCATATTTCCATCATCTGATGTGTGTGAGATTGCCCCACATATCTCTTTAAATATATGCCATTTTTGGTTTAGTCAGTCTTTCACATACAGAAGTGTCCATACATGAGCTGAATTTGTTTAAAATCTTCAGCTGCACACTTGCACGATGTTAATTTGGGACGATGTTTCTTGCTAGATTCTGCTTGAGCTACATTTCAGTGCTCTCTTGTGCCATTTGCCTTTCTGATGTGGATCCCGATATCTTGGTGTCATAAATGCCTCATCACGGTGGGCTTGTCTGGTGGCGTGAACTCTTTGATAAACCAGAATTCCTGCAACAGATGAGCCCTTCTTGCTTGGGTTCTGTGGCCACACAGCTCGCCAGTGAGTCTGGGGCTGCCCTGCCAGTCTCGTTGCTGCCCTCAGCTCCTAACTCGCCTTCGCAGCGGGAGAAGCCCCTTCCAGTGCTTCTATTGCAGTAAATATTTACCTTTGTTGTACTTTACCAAGAATATATTTACAAAGGTCCAGTTTTGGGGGTTTTGGGGATTTTTTTTGGTTTTTGGGGTTTTTTCTGTATGATGGATTTGATTTGCTTACTTTTTTTTTTTTTTTTTTTTTTTGTTGTGGTAATGATTTTTATTTGGGGTTTTCTAGTGGGTTTTAGTGGGATTGATTTTGTGGGTTGTTGGAGATTTTTTAGCATAACTTTTCAAACATCAATATTTCAAAGACAAAATACATTTCTGAAAAAAGGAGTTCAGGCTATGATCTTGCTTGTTCTATGATTCTTCCACTTCTTCAGGCTATCTATATTTTTTCAGCTAGAAAATGGTCTCCCCCTTGTCAAAATATCATAGAGGTTGATGAGTTATGCTTTGATGAATCTTATGTTTTTAGGGCATTCGTGATGATTATGTAACGAATGAATATTATAGAGAGAGAAGAGTATTCTGATTCAGTCCTTTTAAGAGCATAAAACCCACATTATTCAATTATGATTTTGGGCAATAATTTTTAAACTGAAATGCTACCGTTCCATATTCTTTCACTGTCCTTCACCAGTCTTATCTGAATTATTTTGCAACTGTTCTCTAGATGAAATTCCATGTACTACACTTAATGCCAGACAGATTATATGCCTACCCCTTTGTTATCAATTTAGTTACTCGTAAGAATTAATCAAGATTGTTTTTAATCGCTACCTAAACATTTTATGACAGAATACTTGCTCCAAAGAGTGGATTGCTGTTTTTATTTTTAAAAAATCGAGAATAATTTGGAAAATAATATATGTATGCCTGTTGTTTGGTGGCTTCCTTATCTCCAAATCAGACAGACACGGATTTTATTATTAATTATTGAATAAGGAGTTGGCTGGCTGGATGCAGCCAGGGAGTTGTGGTCAATGGCTCCATGGCTCGATGGAGGCCAGCAACAACTGTTCCTCTGAACACTGTCCTGGCACCATTGCTCTTTAGTGTCTTCATCAGTGACATAGACATTGATACCGAGCGCACCCTCAGCAAGTTTGCAGATGACACAAGCTGAGCAGTGCAGAAGATATAAAAGAAGGGATGTCATCCAGGGGGGCCTGAACAAACTTGAGAAGTGAGTCCATGAGAATCTCATGAAATTCAACAAGTGCGAGGTGCTGCACCTCGGTCAGGGCAACTCCAGAAATGAGCAAAGACTGGGAGATGGACTAATTGAAGATATAAAAGAAGGGATGTCATCCAGGGGGGCCTGAACAAACTTGAGAAGTGAGTCCATGAGAATCTCATGAAATTCAACAAGTGCGAGGTGCTGCACCTCGGTCAGGGCAACTCCAGAAATGAGCAAAGACTGGGAGATGGACTAATTGAGAGCAGCCCTGTGGAAAAGGAGTTGGGAGTTCTTGCACATGAAGACTTGGATGTGAGGCAGCAGTGTGCGCTTGCAGCCCAGACAGGGAGCAGCATCCTGGGTTGCATCAAGAGACAGGTGGCCAGGTCAAGGGTGGTGATTCTGTCCCTCTACTCTGTGTCATGAGATCCCACCTGGAATACTGAAATATTCCCCCAAATCTGGGGTCCTCAAGACAGGACATAGACCTGTTAGAGCAGGTCCAGAGGAGAACCACAAACGTGATCGGAGGGCTGGAGCAGCTCTCCTATGAATACAGGCAGAGAGAAATTGGGTTGTTCAGTCTGGAGAAGACCTCAGAGAGATCTCAGTACTTAAAGGGGGCTTACAAAAGAGAGAGAACAACTTATTTTTCTGATGACTTAGGGAATTTCTGACTTTGAATATAAGCAATACTAAAGAAACATAAGAGCTGAATTGATTGGAAAACCTACAAAACAAGACAAATGTTCTGTGTCAAAGGAGTCTATTGGTGACAGAGAGTAAAATTCAGTATTAGTTTTACTTTTTCCATTCTAAGTCTGTAGCAGAAAATGATCTTTTGATGTATTCTGGCTGACATATTACCAAAATCCATCCCTTTTCTTAATTCTGTCAGCCTCCTACTCTCCAATGCAGCACAACACAAGTGTGACGGGCATGAATAAGAATAAAAAAAAGAAATATATATATATATATACACATTAAAAAGAAAACGTGTTTCTCTTCCTCCTGTTAAAACCACTTCACCTTCAAGTTCATACATTCTGCCTGTTTATTTGTCTCTTCCCATGTGGGTCTCTTCCTGATTTTTATGAAATCTTGTTGTGCGTTAAAGGAAGGCAGCTCTGTCATGGCTGAATTTTCTTTTGAAATGTAGAGCTGGTGACATTGTCAGTAGAATTTCTGATGTTTAGCTACCCTGTGTATAAGACTGCAGCAGTTCTATTCTCAAGAAAGCATGGCAAATGGGATATTCTTCTCTTTCTCCTGAAGTAGCTTGGTTTAGCAGAGTAGAAATCTGCCACTGCAACCAAATGCCAAGCAACACTTGGCTGTTCTTTGTAACTCAGTGCTTTTCCCAGAATAACAAGCACAAACAATCCATCCATATTATGCAGGTGTTTTGTGTCCAAAGTTTTGTAATAAAGGCCTTCCAGATTTCAAAGACTACTCCCAAAGTCTGTAAAATTCTAGTCAGCCATGTTTTTACAGTTAGGAAATGCAGATAGGACACCAGCTCTGCATTTCCTTTCATCCCTCTCCCTAAGAAAAGGGAACAGAACAAAGAGCATAAGAACATCTTTCAGCCCTAGAGTGATTTGCAACCTAAATCAGTAAGAGGAACTTTGTGATTATTCACTTCATCGCGGTGTCTACCCACGCTGTCAATGTGAACAGACATTGAATTCAATTGAGAGACCTCCCTTGCTGGTTTGATTTCAATTTTAGTTACAGTGAACATCATAACATATTCCAGTTTGCAGCATTGACTTGACCTTGATTATTTTCTCAAGGTGAAACACTTTGTTTTTTTTTGTTTGGTTGGTTTTGGGTTTTGGTTTTTAATGTACTAGGTTCCATACAGAATTTCTATTGGGAATACTACTCAATGAGCATATCTTTTGAATAATTTATCCTATTTCTACTGTTTTATTATATTTCACTACCCTATAGCAAACTTTTTCTTATTAAAATAAACAAAGAAACCAAAGCAAAGTAAGCAAACAAACAAAAACCACAGATACTTTTACCTTTTTTTTTTAACAAAAGTCTAACCCCCAGAACTGGCATGATTTATAAATCAGAGTTCTAAAAATTCTAAATTCTAAAAATTCTGTCATAATTCTGATGTCTAGTAAGATTGTTTTCTTTGTATATCTCTACAGTGCAGAAAAAACGAAAAGGAGATCAGGTGGATCTTGGGAAAGTACTTAAAATATGAAAAGAAAAAATCTGAACAGCAGCAAAACATGAAGGAGCTATTATACAGGGTTTTCCCAGTTTCATTAAGTTGAAATTTATTAGAATCACACAAGATATTCTTGTTTTTCAGTACTTAATCTGTAGTGTTCATTCCTTCCTTAATGTCAGGAATGATGTATGTCAGAAAGAATATTTTCCTGGTGCAAACAGAGTACAAGCATTTATTAATCTGCTAAAATATTGATCTTATTAAGAATCTGTTTCTTATTAAACTTCAGTTCCATACATATAAAAAATTAAACTATACTTTTTAATAATAAATTGTTGTTTATATTTAAGAAGTACAGAGCTGAGTGAAATAAAGATGTATTCATAAAAATAAGCGTAGGAAACCATTTTCTTAAAACTTTTTAACAAGATGACATTTTTAATGTGATCTTTAATTCTTTCATATCTAAATCTGGTTTTATTTTTCCTACCAAACAAAGGCAATCATCCTAATCATGATCACTATAATGGCAAGATTCAATACACTCAGGAGATGTCTGTCCAGTGGATTAAGTATTTTTGCATGCCTATATTTCTGACCAAAGGAAAGAAATCACATTTATGGTATTGCTTAAAGTAAACCAGCAACCCTCCCTGAAAATACACTTCTGTGCTTTTGTCTCTGAAGCTTAAAAGCATAAAAAGCTCCTAAAGCCCCACAGATCCAAATTATGCATAGATCCACCTGATAATATATAAATATTGAACCAAAACTGCTATTGTGGAAAATGATAACATGTCGAAAAGAATCATGTTCCCTGATTATAAGACATAGCTGAGAACCTCTGAGGTAAAAATGATCAAAGAAATAATACTGCCTAATAGAGTTGCAGTAACATCAAATACTGAAGACACTAAAATCCTTGCCAAAATATGCACTTGCAAAAAACTTTTAGAAAAGTTAGCCTTGTAAATGGCAGAATATTAATGCAATATTGCACGTTCCTTTTCAATAGGGTTTCATTTTAAAATATTGCATTTTAAAGGTAGGAGTTTGATTAGTAATTTTTCAACACCCTTTTCTTTCTGGACTGTCTAATATATGCTATAATTTTCCTAGAGGTTTTTGAGATATATCTAGATCAAACTCTGGATACGATGGTCTGTCCTCAAACTTGACCGTTCTTAGAGCACCAGGTTGGACTAGAGACCTGCTGAGGACCCTTCCAACCCAAATTACCCTGTGATCATTTTGGTACTAGCAGGTTAACATTTTACCTATTTTATCTCAGGGACCTAGAAGGTTCCCAGACTCATTTTGTCATTTCTATGATCACCATAACCTGTAAAAGCAATTATTTGAATCCATGTGAATTTCAGACTTTATCTCTTTCCCTGTGCCCTTCACTTCTCCTGCCCTCTGTTTTTCTCCTCCTAGAGTGAGTGATTCAATGCTCAAGGAACAGATACTGACAAATTTGCTTTATAAATAACACAGCAAAACTCAACAACAGACGATAAAATAAACAAAATCCCCACATGTGACAGGAATGTTGCTGTACAGACCAACAGCTCAGTTTCGTGATAATGTTATACTGGTAGTGTTGTCCTTACCCTCTTGGGCAAACTGCCAAATTCTGCCGTGGTGATAGACAATAAAAGTGGCAAAAACTGAAGCTGTTCAACATAATTCTTCTTGCAGCATTCTGTCACTTTGGATGTAAGCACAAGCCTCTACAAGAGGCAGGCTACAGGGGCAGGTTGGTTTGTTCTTTTTTTCTTTCATCTTACACAAAGTGATGGGAAAAAAATGAACACAGGCATTACAACGTTCTTCTTAAAAACTATGTGTATAAAATATGTCCTCAGGCTTTTGATCTTTCTCATGTGGACAGTTTGTACTCATCTAGATTAAATAAATAATAACATCATTCCAAATGCTGTATAAAGGAAAGGTCTTCTTACCTCTTGAAAACACTTTTTATGTCTCTCTGGATGCTACATTTAAAGATATTAACTACAAACAAGTTAATTGAATTAATCTAGGGCTCTTGCATTCAGAGTATAAAAAATAAATTACCTGGTATATATTTTTAAGGGGTTTTTCAATAGACTTCATAATATGTTCAGAAATAATTTGACTTCAATGTGTTATATATCAGAATATAATTGCATTTTTAATATATTTGTAACTTGGATTCCCTTCAATAGTACCAGTTGCCTAACGTTCTAATTAAATGTAAATGTGGTTTTAGGGATTTTTTCTTCTACCAAGCTGGAATGTAATAAGATCTAGCAGGAGCATAGTGTTTTGTAAAAAAATTTTACTTCATGTCCTAATAACAATTATGATAAAAAAATATCCATTTTTAAGATACACTCTTTTTCATGTTATACTTATCATTAAAATGAACTAAAGAAACTGTGATCACTGTCTCATAATTTTTTATTATAGTATGATTAAACATTACATATGTTTATTAGTTTATTATATGTTAAAAAATATATTTTTACTGTCTGAAATGCTTATTCAAATTGGAATAATCTAGATAAGAAAAGGTATATACAAATGCTGAACACTATCATTAATTCAACAGATTTTCCTGAAGATTAATATTTGTTCTGCTTAAATATTTGATATTTAAATAATCTCAATTGAAGTACATAACTCTGAGAGGAAGGGCCTGTAAATGATGGAGTAAATGGACCTACAATTTTAGGCAGTGATCCATACAATCTACATCAAATATCTACTCTACGATAAGTGGATTCATGCCTAGTGATATTTTTCTTTCCCCTACTGTAGCACTAGCTTACCAGATTAGATGAAATAAAACAAGAGATATATAGTTTTTAAAATTAGTAATTTAATTTATGCAAAGTAAATTTCAAAGACTGAACATGAGATTAGGCAGTTAGGACTATGACTGTATAAGTTTATTCTTTTGAGGCTCCAGAACGGTTCTGACAAAATGTTGAAAAATGCTAAGTGCTGCATTGTTGTAAGGACTTTCAAATCTTTCTCCTTTCAAACCTAATGGTAAAGAAAAAAAAGAAAAAACAGACAAATTTCTTCTCTTCCCCTCCAGATTATTAGTTTCCTCTATAATCAAAACCCAATTTTCTGAACTGTGCTGAGTGTATGGTTTTCCATACTGCTTCACTACCATAGCCAACTCCAAGCATCTTTTGTAACTGTGTTGCACAAATGTGTCATGCATTTAAAGTTCATGAAAAACAGATGCCAAAAATGCTTCCAAGAGAAATTCAGCCTCAATTCACATAGTTAAGCCTGCATGATATCTGCTGCTTGTTTGCTCTCCCTGGTCGTTAGTTTTATGAGAATACCAGCATTAGAAAGTCCATTTTCATCTTTCTAATTTTGATTACAGTAAGACTTCCTGGCTTTGAAACCTGCTTGGTTTTCTCTTGAGCAGAAGCTGTTGGGCTTTGATAATACATTCTACTCCTAGGAAAGGAAATAAGGGGTAGTATCTTTAAAGGAAATTAGTTCTGCTGCTTAATTGATAGTTATTACAATTACATAACTTAATGGAAAAAATTTACTGTATCAAGTCTTATATGTTCCAGCTTGGCGGCTTCCTGTGAATGCCACCTGCATATTAATTATGGCACAGTGCTCACCTTGGTTTAATATTCTGCTTCTTTTGCAGAAAATGAAAGAGAGGAACTGAATTTGAGAGCAGTTGTAAGTTATTCAGAACAAAAGTAAGAAACTTGCTCTAGACCTGGCAGGGCTATATTAACTAATGACAAGAGTGAGAAAACTGTAAAAGAACAGATTAGCAAATCCCTTGTTGCAGACTACTTCATCAAAATCAAGGTAAGTTCTCAGGCAGTTTTTTCAAGGAGAATTCAAGGAGGGAGAGAAAGAAAGAGAATCAAGATATAGGTAGTAGGTGCATTCAAGCAAGACAGTTTCTGGGGTTTGGGGGATTTTTAGCTTTCTCCTTGTGGAAGCATTGTGGCAGCTGATTTGCCTCTGCAGATGTTTAGCAGTCACAAGAAATCACATTATTTTCAAGAAGAGAGAAGAGAGCTTTCACAGAAGAAGGAATTGAGAGGTGGAGGAAATGTGTTTGTGAACAAAAAAGGTTCAGGAGTCCAAAGGGAAATTAGTTTGAAATCACAAATAACAGTGATGAGATTTCAGACCCTGAAGAAAGCATTCTGAATGTTGCCAAATGCATTAGAAAAAGGTACAGCATCCACACTGGGATTTTTTACCTTAGTAATTACAAGCTACTGAAAAAAATCCAGGGATACTGTGGCATAGACATTTGAAGTAAAGTGGCACACTGACAGCCTGGTATCCTGTTAAAAAAGGAGACGTAGCTTTTTAGAAAAGTGTTTCTCTGTGACCTTTCCAACTTTCAACTTTGCAGACACCAGCCTGTGAAAACATGCAGTGCTATTTTTGCATGCATAAGAACTGGGACTATAACACTTCTGCTCTCTGACAACCTCATTGCTTCTTTCTTTAACTGAAAATTATCAGTCTTTCTCTCAGTAGTTTTCCAATTTAAAATATATTTACTTTGGAGAATTAGCCTTTGGATCCTAATCTTGAAAATACTTCTGCATATTTTGTTACTTAGGATCTGTGGAGTACTCTAATGTGCCCACAGGTATGTCAAAAAATAAAGTATTTTTGCAAGATGTGAATGTAAATTCCCTTTCTGACAGAGGTTTATTTATAGTGTGTTGTCTTTGTTTCTACAGGAAATTTACTTCCTACAATAATCATGTAGAAAAAAATGACACTGCAAATACCACCCTTCCAAAGGTGGGAAGGGAAGGGAAGGGAAGGGAAGGGAAGGGAAGGGAAGGGAAGGGAAGGGAAGGGAAGGGAAGGGAAGGGAAGGGAAGGGAAGGGAAGGGAAGGGAAGGGAAGGGAAGGGAAGGGAAGGGAAGGGAAGGGAAGGGAAGGGAAGGGAAGGGAAGGGAAGGGAAGGGAAGGGAAGGGAAGGGAAGGGAAGGGAAGGGAAGGGAAGGGAAGGGAAGGGAAGGGAAGGGAAGGGAAGGGAAGGGAAGGGAAGGGAAGGGAAGGGAAGGGAAGGGAAGGGAAGGGAAGGGAAGGGAAGGGAAGGGAAGGGAAGGGAAGGGAAGGGCACACTTCTGTTTTCCCACTGGATTTAATAATGTTTGTCTGTTTTCCCACTGGATTTAATAATGTTTTTATAACAATGATAATCACTAAATATGTGATTTTGAAATGTCCTCATCTAAAAATTAATCTGTATTTTTACATCACTTTTCATTTCAGCTAGATCCTTTATTTAGTTTCATAAGTCCTGCTGCATGGCATATGGAAAGCTACATAATTTAAAGTTGAACTTTTCCTTCTTTCCTTTCTATTATTTCTTTAGGAAGAAAGAAATCTCATATAGTCATGTTGTCAATAAAGTTTGATACATATTCTACAGCATTCATGTAGAAAAAATGATCCACTTAACACACTAGGCTTCCAAAGTCTGTTATGGAGCAGATGTGTCAAAGAAAACTTTCAATGTCTCTTTGAGAAAGAGAAGAATATTATAATTATTATAGCATTTAACATCTGAAACAAATCACAAACAAATAAAAAAATAGTAAGAGGAACGACTTTTACACTGTAAGTTGTAGGTATAAAGGAAACTGGTTAAAAATAGTTCTTTGCAGTTGCATTGTTTTGCTGTTCCTATTCATTAATCCATGTAACTTCTAAATGACAGAATGCAACTGAACTAAATTATGTTTCTCATATTTAAAACTATATTTTTATATTTTTCCTTTTCAATGCAAAGTCTTATATATGTCATAATGTTTTTGTTTCATAAAAATAAATAATATTCTGTATAAGATTTAGGAATGTCTGGGGTCTAACAAAGTTGGAAACGCTCTAATTTTCAAATAATTATTTTAAGGTGGAAATTCTTATAAAGATGCAAATGATATCAAATAGATCCTTGTTCACTTCTACACAGGGATGTGGCAAACAAAAACTGCCTTGTTTCTTGTGTTTTGTGTATGTTTTTTGCTGGACATACATAGCTATGGTTATCTGTGGAGATGAAGGGGAAAATAGGGTCAACGAAGAAGTGGTTGACCTCATCTTTTGAGATTGCATGCTAGTACATCTCAGAAAAGAAAATAATGAATGCATTCTCTCTAGTCCCTTCAAAATTCATAGCTCCTTTCAGCTCAACAAAGAAGGTTTTATCAGTGCCTTGCCGTACATTTTGTTTTCCTTGAATCTATATATTGCCGTAAATTTCTGAGCTCACTTTTAAAAATAATTTTTTAAAGATTAAAATCAAATTCTTTTTTATAAGGGATATTGAGACACAGAGCAGGTAGCCACTGTTCATATTTAGATATCCTTTATAAAAGCAGTATTTGATTTCTCTTTCATTTTTATGTGTTTTATTCTTTAAACATGCCTTTCTTTCTCAGGTTGTCATGTCAAAAGGAACACAGAAGTATCGGCTTCAGGTTGAGCCAGGTCTCTGTGACTCTGCTCCTGCAGTAACTTTCCAAACTCATAAAAAATCTTCACATTGTCAATGCTATGCTCCTATTTATGTTCTTACTTTCCAGTGTAGCATCTACCACACTCACAGCTTTCTGTATTTTTGGAGTTCATGGGATGATTAAAATAACCATGGACTGATAGTAAGCATGCCATTATTAAAAGTCACAGAGAAACCTTAAAGAATGCAGACTATATTTTTTTTCCAATTAAATTCCCCTACATTGAAAAAATCTCTGTAAACAAGGATTCCAGATTTTAATCACCACTCCTCTTTTAACCAGGACACTAATAATTCAGTTTTAGCTTTCGTCACTGACCCCAGTTATGTACATAATGGTTGCCCTTGTACACCAGGAATGGTGTTCTCTGAGCTGCCTGGTGCAACATAAGTGAGTCTTAAAGAATTTCCCCCTAGATATTTTTTTTAAATTTATCAGCAGCAGAACACTCATTTTTGCAGTCCTAAGTCCTTTTTACAGTTCAGAGTGAAATAAACCCTATTCACTTGCACTTTTTCTCCTGCTGCGCATAAGCGATCTGGAATTGTGCTGAGAAAAGTGACATCAGATCAGAGGCTGTTATTCACTTTCTTGAGTTTTATCTCCTTCTTTTAATAGTATGAAAAAAATAAATCCTTTTCAAAGACATAAGCAGTTACATGACTGCACATATTTTTAATTTTGAGGGATTTACAAAGAATCAGATTCACAGATTGAAAAATACATCCATCAGTTCACAGAAGTACAGCATGTTGTTCAGACTACTATAGAGAAAGAAAAGATGTTATTTCCTAAGCGAGGAGTACTAAACTCTTAAAGTCTTTCCTGTAAAACTGCAGAACTGTACTGAAATCAAGCACACTAGAAATCATTCGTTTATGTTTCTGGAATTTGGATGATGTGAACTTTGGAAAGAAAAAAAAAAAAATACCAACTTCAACAGCTTGTTTTCTAAATTGTTTCCTACCTCATAACTGAAAAGACAGCATCAGAAGTATTCTTTAGGAAAAACCCCAACCCACTGGCAGTTTTAGGTATGCAGACAGCCTGAGCTGGTAAAGAAAACCTGCAGAAAATTGTTTTTATGTTACTAAGATAAATCAACTTCATATGTACAAGGAGAAAATAGGGTAAGAGTTGTTCACTTCCTAAATATTTGACACTCAAGTCTACTCCTACCCACTTATCAATTTCATAACATTGCTGAAGAATATTTTTCAGCTGTTAGTCTTTTTTCCTTACCATTTTATGCAATTTATCTCTTGTTTTGGGAAGAAAATCTGAAATATCACAGATGCAAAATTCATTTAGGACTAAGAAGGAACAGAAACAAACAAGAACATAATTATAATATTTAAGAAGTTTAAAATAAACACAAAATACTCTGCTAACTTTGAGAGTCTCAAAGAGGTTTAAGCTCCATTTCACATAGCCAGCTGGAGGCTACGTTTCCTGGAAAAAATTAAACACCAGGTATAGATTCCATCCCAAATAGCCTGTCTCTTGCTGATAGTTTTATCATGACAGTAATTAATTTAAAAGCAATGAGAACTACTCATGTGTGTGAAATTTTGCAGGACTACATATTCATTGACATCACAGCTGGTAGAAAATGAAACAAGGAAAAATTCACTAAAGTGTTTGCAATAATGATGTCCTTCTTCCTTCAGCTGCCTCTAATGGAAATTAGTATTTTCTTTTCTTATTTGATGAACTATCTTTAGTCTTTTTGAAAAACATTTTAATGATTAGATGGCAGATGCAACACAGTCTGACAACAAAGTTGTAAAACTAGCGCTTCCTCTCAAAAATGCCTGCTTAGATATACAAAATATGAAGTTGAGATAAGAGATTTAACAGTTTTGAAAACCCGCCAGATCTTTCACTGAATAAGGTTAGAAGCAACAGAAAACAAATTAAGACCCACTTGAAAACTTTTAACATGCCATGAATCTTCTGGAGCATTCACAGTATGATTCACAGCTTTGGATTATGTCTTCCACTAGTCTTATTAACAATTATTATTTTATATTTTCACTTCTAAGCTTATGTGGGATTAGCTTCCGATATCCATATGCAAATCAGTCTGAATATTCTATGATAAAAAATATTTTTAGAATAAATATTGCTACTAAAAATATGTATGGATTAGACATAAGATTTCTATAGATATATTTAAAATATGTGCACATGCAAATCAGAGTATTATAGAAAGGTTTGGATTGGAAGGCTGTCCAATTCCAATCCACCTCCCATATGGAAGGGTGCCACTGGTTAGATCAGGCTGCTCATGGCCACATCCCATTTCAGTCTGCTTTCAAACACCTCCAGGATGAGGATTCCACAAACTTTCTGGACAACCTCTTCCAGTGCCTAATTACTAAGTGTGTAAAAATCAGCCTCCCTCTTTTTATGCCCCCTTTAAGCACTGGAAGATCGCAGTGAGGTCTCCTCAGAGCCTTCTGTTCTCCAGGCAGAACAACCCCAATCCTCTCAGCTTGTTTTCTTGGGAGAGGCACCACAGCCCTCTCATCATCCTCAAGGATGGCCTTCCTCTGGTGTTGGAGAATTTTGCTCAGACATGGCTTAAAGAAAGAGACCATGAAAATATACAGCTGATGGAAAAGCAAAAGGCAGCTGTAAAGCAGCAGTTCTCACAGCCTGTTTCTGTAAACCACAAAAGTTATCAGGCATGTTTATGTAAACAGCAGAAGTTCTCAGGTTGTTTTTAATAACAAGTAAATATCTTGTCCTTGGATAAGTTCTGGGAAAGCAGAAGTTGACAAACATGAAGGCCTTGAGAACTTTCATATCAGGGTGAGAACACAAATCTTGGTTTCAATAAACAAACCACAGATATTGTAAACAAAAGAAGGGGTTAGAGTTTTCTCTGTAGCCTATCGTGAGCTCAGATTTTGCAATATGTATGATCTTAATTAACACGGTTATAAAAACATGCCTTTGGATCAATAAATTTGGAGTCGATGCTGATCAACAAGGATGGGTCGTCTCCCTTCGCTTTCAACACTCTGGACTCACTCCAACAGGTTTGTGTCTTTCTTGTTGACTAATTATCTCAGGTCTAAAGTGAAGTAAACAAGGAAGAGGGAGAGGAGTGCATGCATAAGGAAAGCCAAACCCAGCAGCTGTCCTGAAAATCAGCTCCTTCCATTGGGGGAGGTTATAGCTCACAGGCTCATTTGCCAAGGCCGGGTTTGCACACACTTCCCCACAACAGAGGGGAAGGAGAGTTTTTGGGGGGTGATGGTGAAGCCAGAGGGGATGAACACCCAGCCTAGAGGCTACAAGTCAGATAAAGGACGCGCCCTGAGAGAGCCCTCCCTTACACAAACTGGCTCAGTTGTAAAACCAGGCCCCTCTCCCGAGAAGGTCATTCCCACAGGACATTGACATGACAGCCATCTGTCATGTCTGAGGAATCATAAACCATCAAAGACCTCCAAAACACCCCCCAGACTCCTTTCTGAGGCCTCCCACCAGAGGACTGCATGTGATCCACAAGTGCTGCAATAGATCCAGAGTCTGTAGAACTTCCCCCATCTCCGCACAGGAGGCGCTTGGCCATTCCCATATCTGATCATATACTAACCCATTGAACTCTGTGTTTCATGGGACCCTCACCACCCCTCACCGCTGAGAGGACCAGAAGAAGACCAACGGGGTGCAGCTGGATCCACAGGAGTGGTATCTTTCTACTTCATCTGTCTATCACTCTTTCTCTGTGCTTCCCTTCCTATTTCTCTTTCTCCCTCTCTGCTCCCCTTCTCCTTTTCCTATTTCTTTCTCTCTCTCTACCTGACATTTATACCTAAAATCTGCACTGTTGACTTCAGCCCATGGTCTCATTTGCACCTTAATTTGGGCAGAGGTGTCTCTCTAATATTTGGATCTTAACATAAGGCTGCCTTTTACTGTGGCTCGACAAATTAGAAATATCATTTGGATTTGAGTAGAGATTTTGCTTGCTGCTTTTACTTCACTGAATTAAATGAAGGAAATGGAAAAATATCATTCTGTGGTTACTTGTTGTGGGTTTCCTATCTTGCTTGTTGTTCAAGAGGTCTCCTTTGCTATATCTTAACCCTATTGTCCATTTACCTAGGCCTTGTTAAAGACAAGGGTTTTTTAATTTCAATTTTCTTTCCCTGTGAGGTAGCGTCTTAAAAAAGAAAAGGAGTAAGTCCCCATTTTTGGGACCATTACTAGATTCCTCAAGATCTAGTAAATTAAGAGTAAGACAGAGGGTACAGAGGGTATAGGCATATAATGTGAAGGTTATAAACCCTCCCATTTTATCAACCTGATAAACTGCAAATCAAAATACTATGGTTATTTGCTTTGAACACTGTTGAGCTGATTTCTCGCAAAAATTATCAATTTAGTCAAGCCAACCATTACTTGAGTAATTCAAATATTTAAAAACAAAATTTAAATAGGTCTTCCTATATCAATGTTGTATATATACACACACTCACATTGACTGCTATATTGGCCCTGGTACTAAACTTTCTGTACACGAAGGATTGACACAAATGTAGGAAGAGCTGCTGCACCAGCAACTCAAGGGCAAAAATTTTTTTTTTAATGGACAGATGACCTGCTTTTTAGCTTCCACAGTCACTTTCCATATTTAATGAACTGATCAATTGTGTGTGCACTGTAAAATTCTGTGTTCAGACCACTGACCTACATGACTCTAAAAAATTACAAACTTTGGAAGTGATAATTGAAAGATTCAGATTCTCTGTGTTGCCAGTATTAAGCATTTCAGATAGGATGATTTCATATTAATTATATTATCTAAATCAGGTGAGTTTTTTAACATTAAATGTTTAGGAAGACAGATTTTTTAGCATGAAATTCAAGACTGATTTCTAGTGCCTAAGATTTAAACAGAGAAAGGCATTTGTAACAAAAAAACAGCTCTGTATTTTGTTTCTTTCATTAAAAAATAATACGTATAGATAAGATACTATAGAACTGAACCTGTAGTAGACACCTGTTTTGCAAAGCTACAAACCAGAACATTACCTGCAAAAATAATTTTCTATTTGGTTTTCAAGCAAGTAGAAATAAAATTTTCATAAATCATAATCATATCACTACTGGAATAAAAGGTATAATGTTCACCCAGATTACTATTTCTCAGAATATGGGAAAAGTGGAAAGTGGAGCTAAATATGCTGAAGTTTTTTCATACTTAAACATATAACCTTTAAAACTTTTAGGCATCTGATCCTGAGGAAATGCTGTGAACTGCTAGCACAGGCTAATAACAAAGAATCTTTATATTGCCTCCTTAGACCACTAGACTGTTTCTAACAACAGTTTGCAGCTCGTGACTGGATGTGCAGGGGAATTTTTTACTGATTTCTGAATGAGTCAAAAGCAAATTATGATTGATGATTTTTCCCTGCCTCTCATTCTTTTGAGCATTTGTTGATTTTTATACTCTGTTTTCTCACTTTTTTATCCCTTTGCTAAACTCTTTTATAATCATTTTACATATCTGGCTCACATTCCCTTACAATGTTTCCATAAAATATGTCTTTAGACCATATATTTTATTCTTGTTGCATGAAATCACAGCACCGAAACCAACGAAGTAATTCTAGATGTATGCTGATATATCCGTTTTCAGTCTTATTTTCCTTAAACCACCACCACAGTAAGAAACATCTATTTTAGGAAATCCTTTAGAATGGCAAAATTTATCATTAATAGAAATGGAGTGAGCTCTTTTCCCAAAAGAGGTACTTGTGAGATCAAACACACACTAGTAAGGCAGTGTTAAGAAACTGCATTGCGGCTGTCTCTGTCAGTCTGTTATCTACATAAGAAATGACTTTACTTACTTCAGCCAACAATTCAGATCTTGTTATGAAGAAGGGTTTGGTGCTTTTTTTAGATGATGTTTTGGAAAAGGAAAGAATAAAGAATCCTCTCGTTTCTTAGTGATTTGGATTTTAAATGAATAAAGCCAAATGTGTCAACTTAATTCTGTAATCTTTCAACTACTGTAGACAACAGATGGTAGATGGAACATGAATGGGAAAATTCTGATGACATTGTAAATCCTTTCAAGTTTGTAAATTTTTAAAATTAGTTATTAGGACAAATATTTCTGGGCACAGCTTCATGTATTAATAATCATCAAACCCTGAGACTAAAATCCCCAGGTTTCAAGATCTACAACGAAACCTGGTCAAAAATCAGGGTTTTTTTAAAAATAATCTTGAAGCGACCTATTGCTGCTAAGTGACTAACAAAGTATTTTTCATTTATATTGGATCATTTATCTTTCTTGTTTCTTCATATAAGACCTCTTTTCACTGCATATTATGCATAAGGGTACATTAATTACACTGAAATGTAATACAAAATAATTCAGTGTGTTTGAAGTCAAAAGGGAGGAGATGATTTTGAAAATATATTAAAACAAGAATATGATATCTTTTGATGACAGATTTTTCATTGTGGTTTGGTTTCTTTTTATTTTTCCATTTATTTAACATATCCCCATGAGAATCAGGAAAACTACTTAAAAAAATTAAACCAGGAAAGATAAGAGATTTTAATCTGATTTTAGATGCTAATAATCTCAGTCCTAGCTAGCTCATAATGGTAATAGGGCTCTTTTTCTAACAAATTGAGGTGAAATGATAAATTCATGTTGTGTGGAGAATGCAAATAGCATTATTTACATAGTAAAATTATACTAAAGAAATGTCTGTATTTGCATTATATACTTGTATATGGTTAATGAAAGAAATTTTTAAAAGTGTATTAACATAGCATTTCTGCACTACTTGCTTTTTACATAATTTTCAGATATACATACATCTATCTTAAGATGTTCCCTCTGTTGATGAAAATTTATTCTAGCACTATGACTGAAAAGAACTACCACAACTGTGGGATGTTATTTAATGTTGGCAAAGGAAGATCTGACAGCTTGGGCAAAATGCAAATGCCTGAGAAGTTTGAGATAGAAATGAGTGTAAACAGATGGTTTGGAGTGAGCTGAAGTATTGTTGACTTTCTATTTTGGGATAATGAAACAGCTCCTATTTAAGAATATTTTTAAATGGAAAGAAGCAAAAAATACTAACTTTAAGAAGTCTTCACTATTCAGGATCAAGGAAGCTGAATGAACCTTTTCATAATTCTTACTTGAAATGAGTGGCTAAGATCCTGCAGCTGGCCATGAAAGCTGAGTGCATCTGTATAAAGCACTGCTGGGTTCCATAGAGACCAGGAGAAAAAGGTACTGGAAGAGAACAGTCAAATTCACCTCATCTTCTCTACTACTGCCCTTAAACACATTAGCATTAAGTGTTTTCACTAAACGCTCACTTGAAATTTCTTGCACTTTCTTGGTATTCCTAGCAAATTGTACAAAATTTATTTTGCATAAGCATTCACACACGTTCTGAAAATTCCTTCCAGTAAAACTGAATTTTACAGAGCATGCTACATATCAAAAAAGTTTCTATATAAGATTATAATATTTAGTTAAAATTGCATACAATAGAATATTGCTATGGTGATGTTCCAATTTTGTGTAATTTTGTAGAAAATTGCTTAACATGCATATACAGTCCATTCCATACAAATTATAATCAATTCAGCAACCCGTTTCTTTCAGGAGCTTGAATATACAGACCAATCTGAAACATAATAGCCTTTCATTACTTTATTGTAATGTAGTGATGTTTCATAGAATAAGGGGGATTTCTTTGTGTTTTTCCCCTCTGAGTCATAGACTTGTAAATAAAATCTAGGGAAATAAAATGTTAACTGGTGATGGGTGTCTAAAATGTAAGCTAATAAAAATAATGCCACTGATCCTTAACTATAAAGAGATAAAGAAGAAAAAAAATCAACATGTGATTATACATAGGCCAACAATAAGTTTAATCAAAATGTAGCTACACAGTTGAATACATCTAAATTGCATAAAATTACTTTTAGTTTACTTAAGGGGTAATTACAACTCCTCTGTTCTAAAGAAAATCAGTTTACAAAAACCCTAAGTACTATCTAGATCTATTTTAAATGTCAAAGCTTAGCATGAGAGTTAAGTTCACTTCATGGGCATTTTGATGTGACATTAACGTATGATATGAAATTATAATATTTTTTCTCTTTTTTTACAAGACTTCTCAAGACTTGTTGAAAACTTTGAATAGCTGTTGCTTATTTCTGACCTGATTAAGTGGAGAGAATATCAGGAGAAATTCAAGTGATAATATCTTAGTGATTTTTGGACATTGTTTTCCACTACTTTTATGGAGGACTTAACTCATTAATGTCATAATGGAATACATATTTCCATGGAAAGACACTGATATATTTTCTGTTGTAAATATATTCATCTGAATATGCCCTGAATGTCTAAATTATAGTATAGGAAAAGAGTAGTAAGAATCATAGAAAAATGTAAACTGCAGTCACACAAACTATCAATTCTCTTTCAAAGCTAACACAAGGACTGGAACAGGAAAAATAACAGATACAATGTAGGAATTCAAGAACCTATTTGTGATGGTGTTTGCAGGGCTTTTCAGGTGAGGGAAGAGACGAGAATGTTGACTCCATGTTAAGAAAACTTGATTTATTATTTTATGATATACATTACACTAAAACTATACTTAAAATAATGGAAGGAAAAGTTTCATCTCAGAAGGGTAGCTAAGCTAAGAATAGAAAGGAATGAACAATAAAGGTTTGTGTCTCGGACAGAGTCCCAGCTAACTGGGCTGTGATTGGCCATTAATTACAAACATCCAACGTGGGCCAATCACAGATGCACCTGTTTACATTTTTGTTTACATTTTGTTCCTGAGGCCTCTCAGCTTCTCAGGAAGAAAAATCCTAAGAAAGGATTTTTAATGAAAAGATATCTACGACACCTATTTGTTTCACAGCTTCTTGGTATCTAGGTTTTTGGGTTTGGTAATCTGATTATTCTGTTCTATGAAATAATCAGGAAACAGTCCCACAAAGACTGATTTTAAGAAAGGCAAAATAGTCTTGTTTAGAATTACTGATACTTGCAGGAAAACAAGAGGTTTCTAATGAACTTAAACATTATGAATACTAATAATAAAGAACAATTCAAACACAGTCTTCATTTTCAGTTTTCCCACTTTTAATTCAACAGGAAGTATAAAAATCAATGTCACTAAACTATGAAATTAATTTGCTTAAAATTTTTTCTATTCCATAGAATGGCAAGTTTGGGAAGGTCATTGTAAGCATGTAGTTAGAATAGCTTAGCAGATTTTGAGAGAGACATTTCTAAACTCCACCCAAGGTAAAATGATACAATCATGTTCATGTTCTAAACATAACTTCATATAGAAATTAATTTGAATAATTATTTCCATTATAACATTATTTCTCTGAAGTTTCTCATATTTAAAACTTTTTGTACTTTGTATATACACTGAAATATGTATATAAGGAATAATGATAAGGAATCTTTAAAAATATTTTCTGTTCAGTCTTTTCAGTGAAGGGATGAAGTTTGAGGGAAGGCAATAGAAAATAAATTATCAGGATACCAGACATCAGGAAAAAAAAAAGTTCTAAGTTTAGATTCTTCAGCAAATTATATGACATTGCTAGAATGGTATATGTTTCTCAGTTAGAGGTGCAAAGCAGCAGATTCCATTGAATTAGCCATTTTGTTTAGTAGCAAATGTTGGAGCTTAGATTTTCCATATAGAAACAACAATTTCATACTCACTGTTACTCACAGACAGTTACCTCTGTAATTCAAAGGTGCACTGTAAATTCTAAAACCCAGGAATTTGTGAGTCAAAATAAAAAGAATGCCTAGGAAAGCATTAAATTCAGAACAGTGCTATCTATATTTTTAATTTCTCTTTCATATTTTTGTTAGTGTACTAAGCATATTTGTGTGCAAGTATTATTTCTCTTTCTAGTTAATCTTCATACATGGCTTATTTCCCCTTAAGTTGTAAGCCTTAATACAAAAGTTATAATCTTTTTACAAAATTTTATGAATCTTTTGTAATATCATAAATCGTTGCCATGGGAATATTGTAAGTTGCATGTTTGTAGCCACAAAATATAAAGTATTATGAGACAAGACAGTCTCGTAGACTATATATCACTTCATTAATTTAGTAGCTGTTTATCTATTTTGCATGTACTAATATATGTTTTCCCACTATTTTCTTGTGTGTTTTGTTGTGTTAATTATCCATTTGCTCTTAAGGAATTTGGATGGGTTTTGGTGGGATTTTAGTCCACCTACATTCAACAATGAACTTGCAAAATAATTTTTAACAACAGCTAGTAAAACAATCTAAAATAAATGGCCAGGATATGTATATCAGCAGATGGTCAGACAATAATTGTAGTTGCCCTTCTTTTAATATGGCAAGTTTGAAATTGACTCTAAAATCAGTAAATCCAGAAAAAAATTGGTATTTGTTGATAAAATATGCAAAAAGATTGTGTTTTTCTGGTCAAGGTCTGTATCAGAAAAAGACCCTTATTACACAAGGCAGAAACTCTACCAGCCTGTAAACATATGGAGGCTTTCGAAAGATCTAATGGGGGAAGTAAGGAGAAAGTGGCAAAAGCTGATAAAAGCATATTGTTTTGAGAGCTAAATGCTATACTTGAATGTTATATGTTGGCATTTAAAACTGTAGCTGTGAAATGTAAATCATGATTCCCTCTTCCTTTAAAACGATTCATTTTCTCGGGTACAAAATATTCAGGGAAAGGAACCTGAGTCTCCATTTCACTTAATCCTCTCTATACTGGAAGCAAATCTCCATCTGGAGGATGAAAGCAAACATTATAGCAATTAGCCATTTTGCTATCTCATTTATTTTATCTTTAGGAACTTTATTTCTTAAGGAACAGTAATGGATTCTCTCTTGTAGTAACGAGTGTGGTATGAATCTGTGAGGGTGACCATGCAGACTTTGTGCCTGTAGTGATCCCTGTGCTCTTCAGTATCTTGAATGGATTCTGAAGGATTACACAGATGACATCAAGAAATTTCCAGAAAAAAAATGTCAAATGTATCTTCAAAATGATCAAGGTATAGTAATTGCATGTCCTATTACAGACACGCTCTCTCAGCACCTGGGCTGACAGAGGGCTATGAGTAACCTGAAAATATGATTCTAGAGCAGCTCAGTAGTGATAAGAGCTGAATGTAGACACTCAGGAACAAAAAAAGAGGTGTCAGATCACGTTGAAAAAATATTTCTAATGCTATTTTTTTTTTTTTAGTCTCTGAAGATCTTTTTCAAATTTAATTTGAAATTTATAGGCCTTCTAAATATGTCTAGACACATATAGTTAATTTTTGTGAAGTAACAATGTCTGACATTTTCAAATAATGGTTTTAACTATTAAATAATATGTTGATAAATAAGTGCATCATGTCATGTAAAACATTTGTGTTGCATGATTCATATTATGTAGAAGAACTACAGGCAAAATGGAATAAATTTGCATCTGAAGTTTTGCCAGTGCTACTAAGTAGGAAGAAATGAGCACAATAGAAAAGTAAGGCAAAGAAGCCAGGGTTTCAAACACTAAAAATAAAATCTTCTGATTATGAACAGCTTTATTATTGGCTACATCTTCTAGTGAACTTAAAAATTATCCTGAGCTATTAACATATTTTTGGGACGTTAAATTAGACTTTTCCAAAAGATCTAGTCCTACATCACATAAATTCATGAAAGCACTATCACCTGCATTATTCAAGTTATAGATATGATTGTTTATGGTTTTATAGTCTCTGAATCTACAATAAATAAAAAGACTTTTTAGAATAACTTGCAGTGATGATTGTTGTTCTGATATTACCTTACACACCCTAATTAGAAAGGAGATTTATGCACACACACAAACATAAATGTCTATAAACACTCTTGTTGGACACCTTGGTGTCGGGAGTTTAGTTCAAGCATGGCTTAAAGAAAAAGGCCATGAAGCCATGCAATTGAGAGAAAAGTAAAAGGTAGTTGCAAAGCAGTGCCAAAAGCAGTTCCCAGCCTGATTACTATAAACAATTAGACTCTCTCAGGCATCACTTTATAAACAATAAGGTTCTCAGGCAGTCTTCCCATAACAAGCGAAACACCCTCTCTGGGAAAAGATGGCACCCTGGGAACAGATATGGAAGTTTTGGGAACTGTTCATATCACAGTGGGAACACTGGTTTTATTTTGTGTAAACAATCAACGGTATTGTAAAACAAAAGGAGTGGTTAGAGTTTTCTCTGTTAGCCTATCATAAACCTGGATTTTGGAATATGCATGAAGTTCGTTAACACTATTATTTAAACTGGCTGATCGATCAATAAACTGGAGTTCGATGCATCAAAGTATGGTCGTTCTCCCCTCACTTCAACACCTTGGGTCCACACAAAATCCAAGTGATTTTATATATGTATATATAGAAAAACAACCTTATATCTCATACCTTGACAGAGACAGCCCAAAATATTGACTTTCTCTCTCAGCTACTTTTTTCAAGTGAAAAGCAGACTGGAGGAAATATGCAAACAGCCACCATCTCAGTGGGGAAGGGGAGGTCACTGTCAATCCATTATAGTTTACAAGTGTAGAGAAAATATTTACAGGAAGTAATTTTGTCTTTACCAAGACGACTTTGCAAATCAGATCTCACCCTTGGATAGCTGAAAGCAATGGGGTCTCTTTTTGCAGATGGCTGAGCATTAGCAGGGGATTGTCATAAAAGCAAACTTTTAAAGTATTGCTTCTTACAAGGCATACTTGGGAAATGTCAGGTCAATGCTGTGATGGCCATGACTAAACTTACTGTGGACTGCCCCTCACCGCTGGTGCAGCGCCTTTCTCTGGCCATGTCCCAGTCTGGACACAGGCTTCTTGATGCAAGCAGGAATCTAAGCCCATCAAGTGAAAAACAGAATCTCATTCATACCATTACGTTGCTTTCAGGGTCAAAATAACCTTCTTTAATGAAGTTATTTCTCAACAGCCTAACTCAACAAAATCTTTGCAGAAACATGACAGTTTACTTGTCACATTTAACTCGTAGGTTTTCAGAAATACATGGTTATTTCCATGTTATTAAGTTTAATATGATTTTTATTTTACCTTATTATATTTTAAATTTTAAAAATGAATTTCACTAAGAAAAAATATTACTGTGGAAATGACATTTAAAATGAAAAATGCATAGTAAGTTGAAAGACATTTATCAGAAGAAAGACACTGTGTCTTGCATTATTTAATTCTCAGGTTTATAGTCAGAAGACAAGCGACACAGACAAGGAGAAAAAGTATAAGGTGCAATTATAATTTCTGTACAGTGGCAATGAAAGGCCTGTGGTAGAACAGAAAATACAACATTATGTAGCGGTGGGGAGCTTCCTTCCACTTGGAGAATGAAAGAGCCAGAGAAAAGAAGCTTGGGAAAAGGGTGAGAAAAGCAGTTGACTCACTTTTCCTGTTATCCAATTGTGAAGATACAATTACTGAGAGATGCCTCTGCCTGAATTAGAGTGCAAACAAGACCATATGCTCAAGTCCATTGTGCAGATTTTATTTAACAGTAAATGTGAGGTAGACAGAGATAGAAAGAGATAGGAAGAAGAGAGGAGGAGGAAGAGGGAGACATTGAGAGAGAGAGACAGGTAAAGCAGAAAGATATCCCCACCCATGGATCCAGATGACATCCCTTTGGTCCTCTTTATCCTGGGCTCCTCAGTGGTGTGGGTCACAAAGTCATTCAAAAGTTTTCACTATCTATACATTTGTACTCCCATTCTAGTATTTCTCTCCTTTTAAGTCTGTGAGTTATGGTGACCCCTGGCAGACCCAGTCAGAGCTTTCTCAGCACAGGTGCTGAGATGGCTTTCCTTGTGGATTCTTTGCAGTGATACATTTTTCTCCCCTGGTCCTGTTTACCTCTCCTTAGGCCTTACATATTTGGACAATGGTACCACCTTTATCATATCTCAAGTTCCCATCAGGTGGCTTAATCTGCAATCCAAATTCCACGAATCCACAGAGGCATATTCAAGGGGTTCGGTGGTCACACATAAGCAGTTTTTTCTCTACACAGTTTGCTGCAGTGGGCAAAGGCTTTCAGTGGGTTTTAGCAGTGTTTGAGACAACTGAGATCTTTGTCTCCTACACAAGCACTCTAATTTTTAAAAATTGAAAATTGAGATCAGTTTTTATTACAACGCGCAATACAGTTTACGCACATTACGATCTAACTTATTATTGTGCCATACAAAGTAAACTAGCTTTTGTTGCTGTGTTAATATGGGAAGGTCTTTCAGGCTGTTACAGAAACTTGCCATCAAATAATGGCCAACCTAAACTAATATTATGGATCTATGGCAAAAGGAGGAAAGTTAACTATACCTATAAAATATATCAGTGTTTTGCAGTATTGTTTGTTACAAATATCAAGTAAAAATTAATAAATGCTACAAATTATGGAACATAATGGTATTTATTTGGTACTTGTCAGCAGAAGACCAAATAGATTTTTGTAAGGATGAAATGACAGTGTGCACTATTGTAGGTCATATTTGAAATTGCCAGAGCCCATTATAAATTTATTTATCTTTGCAATCATTTATTTGTATTTTCATAGTTTTCACCTGTTTATAAATATAGTGTTGAGATAATGAAACATAATAGGAACTGTGTGATGTTTCCCTGCAGATACCCAATTTGTTATTTTGACAGATTATATTTTTTGTATTTTGTTGTAATAAAATTATTAGTTCTCTAAAGTTCTGCTATTTCAAAGAAAGTTAGGAATGTTCAACACATCATATTTCCATGAATATGTGGGATGCACAGTAAAATTAGTGATCTTATTCAACATCAGAATGTTACCCTGTACTCTTACTGGCCTCATTCTTGGCTTTTCACATCTCTTCTTAAAAAAATAAGCAATGAGTGCTAAAAGGTAAGACAATAGATATTAAAAGAAAAGAATATGATTAAGTAGTTCGATGAAGTCTGACAAAATTAGTCAAAATCCATTGTTCATAAGCATACATAATAGAGGATAATATCCAAACTCTACTCTTAACAATGTCATTAGAACAGAATTCTTAGCAAAATTCTACAAATGCAGAAAAAAGGTAGTCTAACTGCTACCTACACATAATAAATAATTATAACTTATTTCATTATATTAGACTGTTTTTTCTAGTAATATGTGGATAGTTAAACAAATCCATGCCTACTAGTAGTTTTTTAAGATAACAGATACTTTGTCATGGAATATACTCTTTTTTCAAGAAAATCTGAAGGAAAATCTTCACAAATAGAAGAATACATCATGCTCTTCTTGCACTTGTATTTCCCCTGCCATTGATGAATGATGGGTAAGATCCTTGGGTACAGATCTTTAAGCTGTATTCTTAAAAAAGATTTAATCAAGGTCTGTGCAGTAACAGTTTATCCAGTTTATATCTTGCTTCCTTTAGAGAACATTAAATCTCAGGAAAAGTAGTTTGAATACAGAGACCCAAACATATTTGTAATATGTAAGGCAGTATAGTTGAGGTGTCCTAAATACAAAGAGTGAGAATTTATCCCAAAAGGTGATTTTTATGTTGCTAAAGAAAACAGAGATCACAAACACCTAATCCAAATTGAGGCAAAGTATCACCAAGTTTTCAACTGTTTTTCAACTTGACTGTACTCTTTCTGAAGGCATTAGTAGGATATCTTTCAGATGAATGGATGACTAGATTTATAGTGCTCAATAAAGCAAAAATCAGTGTGCTTCATGATAGCAGAATCAGGTCCTACAAGATCATCCAGATGGACTGAAACTTTGAAAAAAACTGCTCATTATTAGGCATCTTTCTCCTTTCGTATTCTGAATTGTAACAATAGGGATGCTATTAGTCATTTATAATGCATCTCTCATCAAATATGTTATTTCCATTTTAGTGAATTGTGCTTTTTAACATAATGTGATTATTTAGATATTTATTTGGTACCTCCATTGCAATGGAAATATGCTTAGAGATATTCTGAATGGTTTTGTGATCTTTGCTGTTTATCTTACTGCATCTTCTAAATGTTTTTAGATTTTTATGTAAAAAAACAATTTGAGAACATTTTCACTATGTTGAGAGTGGAGATGAGGATTTAATAATTTTATCAAACTATTTTGTGCAGTCAGTTTCCCCTATCTTCCCAGTCAATAAGTGTCTTGATGATGGTTTGAGATAGGAAATTGAGCCAAATGTAAAAATTCTCATTTCATTAGACACCATTTTTATGGGAAAATATTCTTAACTGCTTTTCATATTTTAGGGTTTTTTATCAAAACCAAAAATCAAGATATTGAAAAAAGTACAAGACAAAATTTTCAAATAGCATTACATTAGCAGCCCAAAGTCCTATTGAAATTTATTTGTGTGAATTTTGTCTGACTGATGGGCGCATCCACCTCTGCCACCTCACCCTGGAACCTCATCTCTCTTTTTCTGATATTGTTCCTTATACCAGCATGAAACATACCTCAGTATAACATAGCATATAACAGAACATAACCTCTTCTCCAGCGTAACTTCTCATCCAGGGCTTTGCTAGAAGGTGCTATGCCTTCATCGGGGCAGTGACACTTTGATAAAGCACTAGGGCAATACATCATCAAGGAGCTGCATGGGGTGATGTATTAGTGTAATACATCAAAATGCCACTGCTCTTGAGAGGCTTGATCCTGCTTCTGTTGAAGTCTGCAGATTATCAGCACTGAGTAAAATGAAAAGAGGGATCAAGACCGTAAGCATACAAAATGATTTTTATATTCTTATCTTTGCGTCTTTTCAAAAATATTTTGAACTGCCACATTTACAATCTTAATTTAGCATTTTAATCAAGGTTTTTATTATATGATTTAAGAAAGGCATAGTAGACTTTGAAATCTGTATTTACTGTTCTTCCCTTCCATAATCACTGAAGATTTATTCGATAATGAAGGGAGAGGATTTTGAGTTTGTATGGCTTGCACTGTGAGATTCAGAGTTTGTTGCAGTGGGAATAAAACCTTAAGCGCTGGTAATGGAAAGGCCCTAACAATCTGAGGCTATAACAATGGCAATAATGTCCTAGGCCAAAAATCACATTGCATTAGTAGTATCCTGCCTCTGAAAATGCCTAAATTCCCCCTTCTTAAACAAGACTGGAAAAAAACCCTTAAAAAATCCCAAAACACATGTGTTGTTCTACCCAGTATTTGGCACATTCAAGATATTTTCTACCCTCTTTTCCACTTTCCTGCTCAGCCTCACAGAAAGCTTTCTACCTACCTTTTTTGTACATATCCTCCTGAGACCTACCAAACCACCCTGAGGCAGCTCATAGTGTTGGATGCTTTGGGATGAATGGGAAATCAAAATTATTGTTATTGCTGTATGATAGAAAATAAGCTTCATAAATGTCTCTGCCACTCTTAAATCATCTTTCCCTGGACATGCAACTCTAAAAACTAGTTGCCAAATATGTTTGCATCATGGTATTTCTTAATGTTGAGTTCTGGAACTGCCTTCTTCATGTAAAGAAAGAAAAAAGGATTATCTTTCTGTGGGCTGAATATGAGGCACAGGGTCTTTCATCTCCTTTTATGTCCCAAATATTCAAATACGTATTTTTCTACTTTGGATTGTTGTGTAATAGTTTCTACCAAGTCAAATTCATCCACCCTAGTCAGCAGAATTTGAAATCTGTCTGTCATTTAAATCCTTGCCAAGACATTGAGCTATATTTCTAATATGATCCTTTGAATAAGAGATGCATCATTTAAAAATAACACAATATTTTACAATATTTAAATTAATATTAAAGTAATTATTATTTTAAAATATTGTGTAAGAGTCATAGTAATAAATACATGTATTATTATACAATATAATTATAATTATAAAGCATATAATGGCCCGACTCACCACTGGTATGATTTGTGCACCTCTGCTGTAATTAGCAGACATAAAACAGAGCATAAGTGCAGACAGTAAGAGACATAAATAAGACAGCAGTTATCTGGTAAGCAATACTCTTAAGCAATAAATTATTTCAGGATGGACTTCATTATTTTTCCTAGTTTATGTACAAATTAAAACAAAAGAAAACAAACATTCTGCAAAAGGTTCTTCTGTTGGGGTTTTGAAACCTGGAAGATATTTTTATATTATGAAAACCCTTACATTTAAATGTATTAATACCTGAAATTTGGTGTTCATTTTTTGTTTCTGCAGCAGTAAATTTCTCTAAATATTATAATTACCATAGACATTTATGCCAAAGGAAAAACAAACATGGAAGTATGAAAGCTACTGAAGTGAAATTCAGAGAAATTTTGAAGCTTTTTATCTATAAGAGTTGCATTTGATCTTTAGTCTTCAAAACAAGTCATTGAAAATGTAGCCAGATATAAATGAAGGGAACAGTTATTGAGCAGGTTTTAAGAAATCAGCGTCTTAATTTTTGACTTCCTGGGTACTTTCAAATATCAGAGTTTAGCTTTTGCTTTTTTTAATGATAAACTGCAATAAATATCCTTTAATACGCTTTTTTTTAGAGACAAACTAAAGAAAATTAATTCACCTTTATAAAGTCTACTTTTTTTTTCCTCTTTGGATATTGAAGCTGTAGAACTGAATAACATGCTTTCCCTAAGTTTGTTTGGATACAATTAATAAAATTAATTAATAAAAGATTACTTGATAATTTCAATATCTGAATCACAACATTCTCTAAATAATGCAAAGAGGAACTCTGGTTTATGGGAAGATTCAGTACATATGACAGTACATTCTTCTTTCTAAACCAAACAGGAGCAATAGCAATGACTGAAAAAGGAAATATCACATTACAACCCCATGATGCTGGTTACTTCCATAATGAGTCTTTGGAACACTATTTATCAATGGAAAATCCTATTAAAAAAATTAAGACTTAGAGAAATTCCACTTACTGCCAACAAGTTGTAATAGAAATTCAACAGAAATTATGCAGTTTTGAGAGGGAATAAGAATTAGAAGAAAGATTAGGTAATTAATCTTTCTTTGAGAATTGACACTCAATAATTTGATTTCTTAGGAGACTGAAAGAAACATAACCTCTTAAATATCACTTAAAAATGTAGCTGTCACATGGCTTACTTCTGGATTTTGAAAGACAGCCATGGAAATTGAATACAATGTCCTAGGGTGACATTATGATGCTTGTATCCCCATTGGTGTGTTCTGTTTATGCTGGATATTATGTCCTGTGCCTTCAAGACTGGCTCTGAAGAGTGAAAGTTTTGTTTGGGTTTCTTATCAGCCGGTCGCCCACGGCTGGCGGGACACAGAGACGGGACAGTACATGGTGCTGCTTTTGGGTTTTTTGCTTTTGCTTTTCACTTTGCTTTCACTCTTGCTTCTGCTCGCTCTTGCTTCTGCTCATTAGCTAGTTTAGCTAAACAGTCCAAGTTTGTTCCTGGACTGTTTCTCCTTTCCTTTTTTTGAACCAACTTGAACCTACTCCAGACTGGGCCCTGGCAACACTGAGGGTTTGCACCCTGCGGCCTAGCGGGGCCTACTCTGGGCAGCAGCTGCCCCAGCGCCAGAGGGACTGAGAACAGAGCGACCATCCCCAAGAGAGAATTTCTGAATTTGTCATCTTTTCCAGAGTGGTGAAAGAGTTATGTCATCCAGTATTGTTCATTCTGTGTGCTGGGGGGTGCTGTGTCTGTTAAATAAACAGGTTCTTTCCACTTCTCTCCGAGGAATTCTTCCCAAACCGGTTGGGGTGAGGGGCACTGTGGGTTTGCTTTCTGGATGGGTCCTCCTTTGGAGATTCTCTCTCAAATTTTTCCTAAACCAGGACAAAAACTCAAAGACAGCACAGAGATTTTGAGGTGGTAAAACCTGAATTCTGTTGAACAAATGTGAACTTCTAAGCAGATGTAGTTAAATCTGTAGATCTGTAGAATGTAGATAACCTGAAGGTTATCCTCTCCAAATTCTCCAAATTAACTGGTGTAGTCACTCAAGGATCTTTATCAGTGTAGCTGCATCATTAAAACTGAATATACAATAAAATTATATGTTTCTTAGCTTTAAATATCAGTTTTACAGGCAAAATTCATGGCCAGCAAACAAAAATAATAGAAATTACAAGAATACAGAGAAATTTACACAGAGAGTTGGAGTGGAGCAAAACCTCCTGAAATTAAAAACAAATTGAGTGCTGCAGGAGAAGTAGGCAACACACAGAAATGGTGTTACCTCAGTCAAGGAGTAGCACAATCTCTTTCTGCATTGTCTCTCAATAGTAGAATCCTATCCCCTATTTAGGGTGCATCCAGAGAGGAACAAAAGGGGGATTCCCACCATCTGAAGAAATATTACTTGCTATCTATATTCCTCCTTTTATTGTATCTTTTTAAAGCAACTATTTTATGACACCATTTTGTTGTTGGAACTTTCTTATCAGGATCCAGGAAGAGCCCTGCACCATGTCTCTCCCTTGCTTCCCACCCCCTCTGCAGAACTTCTCTTCCCAATAACAGCAAAATAAAATCATAACTATATTTCAAGATTCTTTTTTAAGAATAAGTCACATGCTGCATTATGATAATATGACTTGAAGAAAAACAGTTCACCAAAACAGTCTTATGGCTGTTTTGAAAGTGCTCTACAAGACATCTTTCTCCTTCTAGTCATAGCTGACAAAGGCTAGGAACCATTTCTTGTCTCCTGAAAAAAGTCTTTTCATGTACCTGTAGCTGAAAACCAGGAAATAAACTCTCCAAGTAGTTCATTATGTTGACATTAGTTTATTGCAGCACTGGGTACAGGGGGAATTTCTTCACCTAATATGCACACCCAGCAGCCTAACAAACTAACAAACCAGGTTAGCTGCATGAAACGAATACATATTCATTACATATACTGAACATATATATATATATATATATATGCTAATGATTTCTGTAGACTTTTTTTGATATGAGTAGGGGCCTTTGAGTGTCTCTGGTTATAACTTGGGGAACTTTTCTGTTCCTCAAATTTTGCTTTTATGGTAGTGGATCTTCTAATGAATCATTTTCCTTTGAGAATATCCCAAATACATCGCCAGGTTATTAAATACTTATCATCTTTGGTCTGGCACAAAATTTTTATTCTTAAAACTAATATTTCTGCTTGTAAATATATCTGCTTGTACTGGTATAGATAAACAGGAAAGTATTTGCTGGAACAGATGTAAGGAGTTAACACAAAATTACATTAATCTCTGGCATTTGTACTAAGCACTTTATGGTACAAAACTAAGCAGTAATCACATATATAGGGATCAAAAATTATTGTGCTAAAGTTAAAAGAACTTTTCAATATCTTTCCCAAGTGCTACACGGACACCTTTCTTTTAAAAGAAATATTACTTGTTTCATAACATACCTTTCCTTTTATGCTCCAGCCAAATTAAAAAAAAATCTGTCACTATGAACATCTGGACTTTAAAAATTAAATTCTTAAAATGTCACATTTAACTATCTTTTATCTGAGATTCATCTAAACACTTTTCAAAAGAAGCATACATTGAGTACATTTATCCATAGCTTCTGTTAGAGATGCCTAATAAATATGCTCAATGTATGCTTTCTGTATATGTAGAAATGTTTTTGAGAAGTTGGCATTGCTGGTAACCTTATGAGGTTGGTTTGAGATTACATAATCTCAGGCATGCATATCTGTTGTACTATAAAATGTTCTAACTGCAGCTGCAGAAAGTCTTTATCCTGCCTGAAGCAGCGTTCTATGAGCAAAGGATAGGATATTCAAACATGTCAATATATGCTGTTGCAAATCCTTGTCATAGTTTTTTTGTCTGAACAGAACTTGAAAAGAATGTTTCCAAAGCCATGATGGAGACTTTTTTTCACAAATCATTCACTATTGGAAAATGTTTTTTATGTAGCAAAGAAAATAGCAAATGGATATGTCATATTTAAAAACATTGATAAATTGTGAGCACTGAATGGTTCCATTTATGTTTCTCATAGTCAGCATGCTTTGATTAAACTGTGTACCACAAAGAATAAAGTTAAATACTGTACACTTGGAATTTGAATCCAGAAATTTTAAACACTACAGAATAGCAATGACTGCTGTTGATTTTTTCCGCTGGAATCTGTTTCTCACGCTTGCCACATAAAACCCTTAAGACTACTGAGTTTCTTTATTCACCCTTCAGTATCATCTGCTTAAAAATCCGTCCAATCCCTCCAAAATAGACCTCCAAGAATTCAACTCACTTTTTTTTTTTTCTTTAAATAGATCAATAAAAAAGTACTATGCTGTCTTTTAAGTAAGTATCTATAACACAGTCTGAAAATATTTCCTCACAAAGAAGAGAAAAATAGCTGAAGGTCCTAAATATCTTAATTCCTACATACAGAAATAATTAGTGTATCCAAAGAATTTAGCTCTACTTCAGCTGATCTAATAAGCACATCATGGTGACAATCCAAGATGCCAGTACAGTCCTATTGTGTAGGGTTCTGGAAGGTTGTAAAACACCCAAAACCAGTTTAAAAAGACGTGATTCAAAAATCTTCCTGTAATGTCAGACTCAGAACTGTCTACACTTAGTATTGTGAATATATTTGAATAGTTCAATAAGCGTTAAATCCGAAAACTATATACTTAATTTATCAGAAGGCTCTACATGAATAATATTGCTGTGAGTTTTGCAGCTAGTCAGAATTGTCTCCTGACTTTCTGTGGGGTTTTGTTCACTTGGTTTTTTTCAGACATAATAATTCCTAAGCTTGTTTTTAGATTAAAAGAATAACAAGACCTAAAATGGAATATAATACTGTTTACACAAGAACACACAAGTTACTAACTGAAACAAAATCATCAGCAACAAAAAAATCAATGAAAATTTACCTTGCATTTGTAGTTGATTGGTAATGAACAATTTAGCTTCATAACTATAATGTACAAATAATCTGTTTGATTTACTATTCAATTGAAATGATGCAGCTAGGCATAAAATCTTGTTTGGAATATTGATGTTAGAATGAATTAAGTGTAAGATGAGGTAAAAAGACTGGCAAAATGTCTTCCTGTTTCTAAAAGCATTGTTAGTCTCAGATAGTACTTCTAGATTTGCAAAACCAAATCAAATATATACATACACATTATTTCAGGATGTTTGCACAATATAATAAATTGCTATGATATACCCCTGGAGATAACGAAAATGGCAAACTGACAAAACAGAAATTACAAGATTAATATTATCATTAAAAATTCCTATACATAAAAATTCTTATTCTGGAAAGCTTTAAAAGAGCCTGAGCAACTTTTTAAACCCAGTTAAACCATTTCAATAATATCCACCATTAGGAAATACTGTCCAATGATTCAATAACAGAGAAGGGAAAATTATAATTAATCCCGACCTAATTGATTTTGTTTTCAGATTCTCATTTGACAAGCATAAAAAATGGAGACCCTTTGAGAGATGAAAAAATTTACTTCCAGGTGTATAAGATTTTGGCATTTAAGAATACTGACATTTTAAAATCAGGCAATGTGCCTTTATCTCTAGGTGATCTTGCAACTGAAATCATGAGACTACAGCTCATTGATTTTAGAACAGAAACCTCAATTACAAAACCTGATGATTCTAAAAGCAGAATGAGTTAATAAATTAGTCTGTTTGATTCTGTGTAATCCCATACTTGGTATTACTCATACTTTGGGAAGTGGTGTTTCCACCACAGAAGTCAGTAGTAGAAATAGCATTTAGGGGGGCCTACAACATGTTGACATTATTTCCAGAAACAAACTCTATATAAAATGTCTCTAGCTATAAAGATATTCTGCTTGTGAGAATAAGTGCCTGCATGCATCTCCATGTCCATAGTCTTTTTGATAGGACCACTTTCCCCCCATATTACTGTAATATGTAAAATTACAGTACTCAGAAAATTTGTAATTATTTAAAACTTCCTCTGAAGTGAGTACTTTTGAATCAGGCATCAGATACTGTGGTTTGGAAACACATTCTCCCTGATTATTTTTCAGGCTAACAAGGTAAATAATATACTATGTGCAATTATTGCAGATAGTTTTCTTCTTTTTTTTTGCATCATGAGAAACTAAAAATCTGAACTAAATCAGGAGACATTCATTAACTTGCACAATAAGCTAAAATGACTTAAAGCTTTCACCTCCGCTGTCATTTGAAATGGTATCAGAATGAACTTAATTTCAAGAGCAAAGATGCATTTAATGAAGTATTTCCTTCTTTTAGAAGTGATCATTAGTAATAATGTAGGGAGCTTCATCTCATTTAACATTCTCCTATTTATAATTATGCCTGTGTATATCTTTTGAGCTATGAAGCAATTAGTTTCCATTGTGTCAGTTGTAATGATTCAAAACTGTTAAGTTCTTGACTCAGTCAGCGATGCATCTCACATTCAAATTTTTGTAAGCACAGTTGTTCTCAAATACATAAGGTAATCTGAGCCCAAAATACCTGTGCCATAATGACCATACATGTTTTTGTGTTCAGATTTTTTTATCAGTTAAGTAATTGATAGTGGAATTATTATTATAAAGGTGTGATCTCAGGACTATAGATGAGTTATTGCCCCAAACTACCATTGCTATCTGAGATGGTGAAATTTAGTAGTCTGAATAATACCCTAAGGCTTTTTAACCAGGGAAGATAAATTTCATAAATTATTTGCACACATAAAAAACAGTACTTCAGTAATTTATCCAATTTAACAGGATAAATGCAGTCTCTATTGTGCAGTGACACATGTTGCCTCTGAAGAGCCTGTTGACTCTCATTCTTTGAATGACATAAGCTAATTGGTCTGGTGAGGAAAGCAGATGCCTGGAATCATAGTTCAAATTCCATCACAGTCAGTATATTTACTTTGAAAATTCTATTTCTCTAACGCTGAAGCTGTTTGATGCTGGAGTGCTATTGCATCCCTTTCAAAATCTGTTCATTTTTGTTCATGAGAGGCTATGAATCTGAAGTGAGGGGGTCCTAATAAGAAGGGAAAGAGGTAGTTTCTAATACTCTTATGGGTTTCAGCAGGAAACTTCTTATAACATCTTAAGGAAGGAAAACAAGATCTTATACATTAAGTACATATGTCCAGGTGCACATAAATTATGTCCATGGGTGTTGACATGCCTGTTATTTTCAGTAGACTGAAATTTACATGTGTATTGCACAAATATAGAGAGCTAAAATTGTTTTACTTTTTTCTAAGAATATTTTTTGCATGCAGCACGTTGTTACATTTTCTTGTAACTGAGTAGACTTTTTTTTTTTACAAAACATAGATAAAGCACATTAAAGGAACTATTTTCTCTGTGTCTTCAAGGGAAACATCTGATTCTTCAAGTTAGTAGTTTTTTAACACTATGAGTTTAACATTATGAGTGAATATAGGCTGGAGCAAGAATGGCTGGAAAGCGGCCCAGCAGAAAAGAGCCTGGAGGGGCTGGATGACAGCTGGCTGAACGTGGTCCAGGGTGTGCCCAGGTGGCCAAGAAGGCCAATGGCACCCTGGACTGTGCCAGAAATAGCGGGGCCAGCAGGGCCAGGGAAGTGATTCTTCACCTGAGCTCAGCACTGGTGATGCCACATCTCAAATCCTGTGTCCAGTTCTGAGTCCCTCATCAGGAAAGACATTGAGGGGCTGGAGTGGATCCAGAGAAGGGCAACAGAACTGGAGAAGCATCTGGAGCACATGTCCTGTGAGTAGCAGCTGAGGGAGCTGGGGTTGCTTAGCCTGCAGGAAGGGAGGCTCAGGGGAGGCCTTCTCACTCTCTACAAATACCTGAAAGGAGGGTGTAGCCAGGTGGGGATTGGTCTTTTCTCACAGGTAACAAGTTACAGGAATACAGTATACAGTCCTAAACTGCACCAAGGGAGGTTTAGGTTGGATATTAGGAAGAAATTCTCCACAGACAGGGTGATTAGACATTGGAATGGCCTTTCCATGGAGCTGGTGGAGTCACCATTCCTAGGGGTGTTTAAAGGAAAGACTGGGCATAGCACTTAGTGCCATGGTCTATTTGACATAATGGTGTCTGGTCATAGGCTGTTCTTAGAGGTCTTTTCCAACCTAATTGATTCTGTGATTCTGTAAATAGAGAATTGCAGCAAGAAATTTACTTATGTAGATATTTCTGTAGAAAAGATCAGTAAAACAAAGTCTGAAAAGTAGAAGCTTACGAGGTGAGAAATATTTTAGAATAAAATACAAATATTTTCTCAACCGCAATATTATAAATCCCAGAAGACAGCTATAAAGATAGAATAGGAGATACAATTTAATCCATTTTAAAAATAATAGTCTGCTCATACAAAGGTCCCTGAAAAAAGTGTTATGTAAGGATTAAAATATACATGTCACATCTGGTGAAACTTGGAGAACTCTATTATTCTATGTCTTTGTGAAATATCTATTAATAAAAACCAACAAAACTCCGCAACATTAAATACTGTGCATCTGTGAAGCAATTCCAGCAAAATGATTCCTAAGAGTGATACAATGTGGACTCAAACCACACATCAGGAATCAACTGGCAGAATAACAAGAGGGGGTTTGTGCCAAGGAGATTTGAGCAGATGTTTACTCTATGACAACTAACTGAGCAATTACTTGGGCATAAAGATAAGGGAACTACATAATGTTTTTACTGATTTTTAAACCGCGTATGGTAGAGTGTGGCAAAGGGATTGTTTTGCATCTTGGAGTATTAGTCCTACAAATCTAATAGCAATTACCTCTGACTTTATTAAAATACATAAAGCATAAAGAAAATTAACAACTCTTTCTCTGATTTTTTCTCCTCAGATATTTCTTTTCATCTCATTTAGTCAACCATCTGGGTAGATATCTTAAATAAAATTGCCAGGTTTGAGCTCTGCTTTCTAGGCTGTATTGCCACGATAGCTCAAGATGTCAGAGCCATGTTATCAAATCCTTGAAGGGAGTTTAAGGTTTAGATTTCAGATTAGGAAAAAGTCAGGAAATACTGTCTGGACAAAATGAAGCTAGGTAGATAAAAAATAAATTTGAAGCAGAAACATATTAACTGCTTCAAGTTAAAAGGACTACATCTACTAATGGTATAAGAAAACAAGAGCCTTGATTTAATTAAACCAGCAGTAGAAAAAAAATTAGGGAGCCTGTCAGCTATATCAAACCCATGATCTATAATGTAATAAAAAGGTTATGCCTGTCATGTGTTAGACCTTTGCATATCAATCCCAGAGAGAAGGCATTTCAATAGACTAAAAGCTAGATAAACAATGCATGTTTTGGGGCATTAAACCCTACAGCACCTAAAGAAGTCAATGCACCTGAACCTTTTAGGATGATTAAAACTCAATTCTTCATATACTTAATAGAGATTCAGAAAAAAAACATGATATTGGTTTTCACAGTTCTTTGAATTCAGGAAATTAGTGTAAGCCAGTGTTGCAAAAAATATGAACATTTTATTCTACTGAGAGGATACATGCAGCTTGGAATACCACTGTGTGCATATTTTGAATATTATAAGAGTGTGTTTAGGGTTGTAGATACAGGTTGCTAATGAGCTTTGCAGCTCCTTTAGTGTCCTCAGGCATCACCCATCATTGTTCATGATTCCCTCCCAGGCTCAAACAGAGGAATTTATGCTTAATTAAATACAGATTCACTAAAATAGAGTCAGAGATACATCTGAAATTCTCTTATTTTTGAATTTTAACAGCTATTTGGCTAAAAAAAGACAGTCTATCACAATAAATGTGAGCTAAATGCAAGGGAACAGGTGCAGCAAAGTGAGGTAAGTCTATAATCCAAACTGTTACAGTCTGCTGAAAAAAGGATTTTATTTTCCAAATGGCAAACATGCAAAATGAAAAGCACTGTTAAGGAATTAAATAATATCTGAAGAAAAGAAAAAGACAAAAGCAAAAAAGGTCTTCTGAAATTTGTGCCAAAATAAAATGAGGACAAATTAATCTAGGAGAAAAAAATCCACAGACCAAAATAGAGAAATGGCCACAATTATGAAGTATATTGGGAATCAGAGGAGAAATAACAAAAAGAAAAAAACAACCAGGAAATGGACTAACCAGCAGCAAAAACTACACAGTATTTTTTAGGTCTGAAGATGGGGGCAGGTAGTGGACAGAGACAAAAATAAGAATGAGATATAGAAGGCATAATTTCAAGACAATCAAGACACAGATTCCAAACTAAACAGATTATTGGCTCACTTTTCAGCAAGAAGAATCTTGTTAGCTGATTGGGGTGTATGATCCTTGTGGGTCCCTTCCAGCTCAGAATGTTCAGTGGATTAGTAAATCTGTGACTAAGGATAACTCCACATGACACCAATAGTACACACAAAAGAAGAAAAACGTCATCTGAACAAGCTTTGACACAAAGAATAGTTACAAGAGCTAGAAGTCTGAAGATTCAATGCAAGCACACACTGTAACAAGGATGTGCTTACTGTAGGATTCATTGCTCAGGAGAGGGGCATAAACTGAGGGGTGGGAAGAAAAGTGAGCATAAAGTGAAGATGTATATATTTAGGATATAATTGGGAAAATTACCTAAATTAAGACTAAAGTAAACTAAATTAAATTTTTGCAGTTTTATGCTTTAAAGGTTGCCAGCCTCTGAAGGCATATCTGGAAATATTACTGGTTTTCAGGAAGAAGCTAGAATGTTTTGAAAGAGGGACCATTTGGTTGTAGCCTAAAGCAGTAGCAAATGGCCCTTTGCTACCTTTCTTCCTAATGCCATGTCCCTAAGGTGAGAACAGTCATTAGAAAAAACACCTCATTTTTATAATCACAAATATTTCCTTATGTGCAGAGGCACATTCCTATTAGTATTTAGACTTTTTATGATATTGTATATTGCTTATCTTTATGCATCATGCAAAATAAATTGTCAAATAATATTTATTAACAGAAAATTTTCTGAAACAGAACTCAGGACTTCTTAATTGCATTCTTGACTTGTAGCCTTTTACTGCAGCTTTGTAATCTGTGAATGTAACATCTCAAATTCCATTTGAGATTAGAGTGATATTATTAGTCTTATTTTTGCATTTATTTAACTTTTGGTTTTTTTCAGTTGAGGTATGGCAAGACAATCTACAGTAGTTGGCAAAAGAAAGGAAGGGAAATAGAGATACAATAAATTTCAGTTAAACTGATTCATCTTGAAGAATCCTAGAGAAAGAAACTTATGGCTGTGTGATTAATGGTCCAGCAAAGCAAGTTATAGCAATGTATTTATAGTTTTACAGTTACTGGGAAGCTGAATTATTTCTTGAGGTTGAAAAGGAAAGAGTTATTGATATCATGTGAGCCAATTTCTTGCAATTATTATATACATATTGCTTTGTTTACATCAAATGCAGAGTATTTTAAAAGATATAAGTTGATCCAGAAATCATAGAGTATGAAAAACAAGTTTAACAAATTATATATTTGGTTCCTTTTTTCTACTTTAAAAAGAGACACTGTCTTTTTAAAAATAACTATGATATTGTTATTTTCTTTTTAATTCGCTGTTTCTTATAAACTAACTTCATTTATCAGCAATTTAATGAAGAAAATGAGGAAAATGCAAACAGTGAGGATTTTCCACAATAGAAGTTGGTGTGATGAAATTAAGCTCCTAGTAGGACAAATACCTTGCATAACAAAGCACCAAAAACAAATAGTGTTGTCATCAGGTAATTATGTTTTTACTGGGACAAAAGGTGGAAAAAGCAAATATATATACACACAAACCCCAGCAAGAGAGAATATCTTTAGTGTAAACTTTCTCATGCACAAGTCCTGTATCAAATAAATGTGAAAAATTTTTATGGACTTTGAAGACTTCATCCTGTTTTCAGGCAAGAATTAAACCTGTTCTTGAGACATCTGACCAAAATACTACAATCTTCAGAGAAAAAAATTATTTATGTTGCTTTCTTCTGACTAGGAAGACAAAGAAAGAGAATATGAATCTTCTCAATAAGTCAATTGGAATATAAATCTATTATTTATTCTTTTTCCAGTAAGTTGTTACCTTTCTATCTGTCATTACTGAGTAGTAACAGCATAGCTAAACTGATGGCTTAGAAAATAACTAAAAATATAATACAAAAAAGACTGTGTTTGCATCACTCTATGATTTTTTGGTGGAGGCCATAAAAACTGTGTCACTGATGTAAGGAAAATTTATGTTCAGATCTGTGCCAAGAAACATTGTGGATGGTGAGTACAGTGTATGCAACAGGAAATTTTAAGGATAAAATCCAGGGTATAATTGGCAACTGTGAAATATTTCAATGTAGACATCATGTGACAGGATTAAATGTAATTTCCTCAAATAACAATCATATTCTCTTTTCTGCCATTTTGGGTGTTAGCAGAGCACTCTGATATTTCTATCTGTTTCAGCACACTGCTGAAGAAAGGTAGCAGATGTCATGCCAGGGAATGTCACAAATCTGTCAATAGCAAAGATACTGCCTTCAAAAAAGCTGTTTATATATCTTACACCTCATAAAAATTTAAGTCATCATCAGTAGAGAAACATGATTTTAATACGAACACAAATATATATATATATATATATATATATAAAAATAAAAATGAAAGAAAATAATTCAGTTGTCATCAAATCTTGCTCGTTTCTCTACAGATTTTTTTTAATGTAGCACTTCCCTATGGTCTAAAGTTTTAACATTCTCAACAGTAGTATCTTATTGTCAAGGGATATACTTATATGGGCTCAGAAACTTTTTTTCTCTCTTTTTTTTAATTAAGCAAAAAAGTTCTAATGAGAATAGAAGCAATGATTACTACAATCTAAAACTCCAAACACCAGTAAAATAATGAATCATAAGATTTATATGAATAAAGAATAATGCGAGTTGTCTAAGAAAATACAAATTGATTTAATATTGCCTTCAGGCAAATATATTCCTGGAGGAAAAGGTTAAATAGGAATGATTCTGCTACCTAAGAATTTAATCAATGTTGCAAATGGCAACCCTTGATCAATTTGAAAAATTGCAAAGGTACCCAGTAGTATAAAAAAGATTCTGAATGACAAATGATTTGTCACTCAAACTATCCATTAATACTGCACCTGTTAGTAGAACAAATCTCTTTGGTGATATTTTCTGAACTTGGTAAAGTGATGCAACATTTTGTTAGCACACAGCAGTTTAACTAATTCTTGTTTCAGTATTTTTACAAGATCATAAGATAAATCAATACTTGTTTTAAGAAGCATCTTTTGATTGAAACACTGGAACATGGCTCAAATTTTCCACTAAGAAATTATATCAAAGAATTATTGAAAACATACATTTCCATTCATTTTCATTATTGACATTAAAAGCAGCAGTCCTGTAATTATGTGTATAACACAAACTCTCAAATACTTCAGTATTTTATCTGTATATATATTATCTTGGGGGTCTGGATTCAAGGAGATCTTAAAATTTTAATAAAGGAGTCATCTATACTCCTATGATATAAAATGTTTCTAATCAAGTTGTGATATTGAAAAGCTATTGTGTAAGAATGCAATGAAAAAGAAGTTTTATGGGCTTGTTATACAATTATTTTAATTACAAGTTTTTGTGAAGCACAGTCTAGTTCTTATCTATGACTCCAGTTTAAGTTAAATTTTTTTTCTATATATACAAAGGAATTGTAATCCATGTTTTAATTATCTGTCAGGCACATTATTATCATTCTGATCTATGCATTTCTTTGGTCTCCTAGAGCTTAATTCAAAGGCGATTTCAGTCATTATATCCTACCTTGTGTTCAGGTGGTACTAACTGTGCAATTATTCCCCCCTCCACAAAATACAAACACATAAGTCCTTTTGTATTCATGTAATTCTAGTTCAATCACTAAACTTCTGGATCCTGTAAAATACAATCTGAAATCAATCTTGTCTGCATCTCATGTTAAGTTTTATTTTTAAACAGGCAACTTATGAAAAATATTGTGGAAAATTATTTTTTTTTTACAACATGCTCATATTCCAATGGAATAATTGATTTTTAGTTCTTGAGTTTGGAATAATTCTGCATGAGTTATCTGAGATAAACCCAGCAATTTCATTTTTACTGAATATCAAAATATCATCAAAGTTCTAATGTTTCCACAATTCTAAAATCCATTAAATAATAAAAATTAAAAAAAAATAAAAAAGAAATACCGCACTGAAAGGTAGACAGTAAACTTCTGGTAGATATGTTGGGTGAAGTAATTTGGTTACTTGGAATTTGCAATACTCAAGAGCTTAATTAACACACATTAGAATTTCTCAATATATTGCAAGTTGAATAGAAGGAATAGTAGATTAACACTGATAAAGCCTCATGAGCTGAGTTAGGAATTACCTTACAACCATTAATGAGTAAAGGTATGAGTGACTGAGCTTTGGTTGCTTAGAGATTTCTGGTTTCATCTAATTAGGAGCACAAGCCAATAAGCGACGCTTGTGCACTGAAGGCTTGTTTTAAATCAGTATTTGTACAATGTTAAAAAATCTGACCTCTCTCACTGTAGATAATTTCATATGAAAAGTCACTATATATAGTCTCTTTTTATGAACTAGACATAAATAATCTTCTAAATGCAGAAAAACTTATAAAGATTTATTATGGAAAATGTTTAGAAAAATGTTACTCTATAATTGTTCTAATATATTATCCCATATTTAAAAACTGTCTCATCAGGACTATAGTCCTGAAATACAAGAAATAACAGCAGGAAGCAAGTAAATTTTTAAATATCTAGAATTAAATTTCTGTTGTTCTTCACCTTTCTGTCTCTCCAACTTATGCTGATTTCAATGGAATTTTTAGTCAAGGTGCTTCACAACTAGGGAATGTACATTGAAGTGCTTAAAATTATACTTGAAAGACTACTGCTATATTTTCATTTATGCCTAAACTGGAACTACAGAGTACCTCATGCCTCTGAAAAAGTTTCAGAACAAAACTTTCAATATCATTTAAGAGATTTATTACCTTGATTTTTACCTTCAAAGCCCTTAACTGTGCATATTTTTCATACTTCTAAATATGTTTTGTATACATCCAACCAGGTTATTTACAGTTCTGTTTGTATTAATTTCAGGATCAATAATAAAGTGGTGAAACTTAATTTACATCTACATTGACAGGAATATAATTCCTAATCTTAAAATAATCCAATTAATTATTATCTTGAGAACAAGAAAATTTTATGCTATATCAGATTAAAATTGATCTACGTATGTAAAGACACATGATGGACCAAAATTTAAGTCAAGAAAAAGAAAAAGAAGTTATAACACAAGCTGAATAGGCTTGAGGGTAGTGAATACAAGAGCTTCCCTTTTTAAATTCCTGGTTTTGACTTATCTACCTGGGAGACATAAAAAACATGAGAATTGTTGGTTTTGTAGCACACTTTCCTACATTTAGAGAATAGAAAATATCCCTAAGCATGACAAGAAAGGGAAAAAAACTCTTTGCTTCAGAACTTTAAATTTGTGGTTTTGTCTGTGAAAAGCCTACTAAAAACTTTGTGAATTATTCTGGATACTGCAGGAATATATGACTACGTCTAAATTTTGAAAATTTTCCATTTAAATTACCTTTGATTCTGGCATTATTATACCAGCTGATGAGAAAAAATATAGCAGAAATCACATTACTGAACCCCTCCTCACAGCTTTAAGCTTAAATCAGTGACACCACATCACATCTGGATGCAGCAGTGCGAGATGTTTTAACTTTTGAGTAATTGAAAAAAACATGTACTTGTCAGTACCTCTGGAGGAATACATCAGTGTCATGCAGCTTTTGTAAACTTAGCAAGCACAAATATGACAAGAAAGAAAAGGAGCTCGATAATGCCATGAATCCATAGTGAAAAGCACAGTGACCTGTGTCGAACCACAATGTTAAAAATATTTCTCCCCTTTTTTGTATGCACTTCCTTTTTTACAGGCTATGAATTATATATTCAGACTAAACAACAAAGCATAGGTGAGCCATACAAATATCTAGACTTCTCATTTATTTCACCTAAATAAAAGTTAAGAGATTCTTGCCTGACATAAAATATCTTCTTATTTCAAATTGTTGAAGTTCAAGTGAACTCAAACCAAGAGAGGAATATCATGAACAGCAGAGACCCCCCTTCCAAGAGGGGGGAAAACATAATGAGAATATCAAACATGATGCAATCTGGAAGAAAGAAGACAAATCTGTTTCAGCTCCAATCATTCTGGCAAAGGAGCTGTCAAATCTGATCACCTTGACCTCCATACTGAATATTATCAAGGACTACAGACATCAATACTAACCATATGTCAACAGCGTTCACAGCTAAATTGCTATTTTAATTTTTTTTTTTAAGAATGGACAGCTTTGTGTTTGTAGTGATAGTGATTCATGCTACATAAAAATCAAATATTATCACAAAGTGTGTCATTAATGAATGGAATTAATAAGTGCCACTTTGAAGCAAAAACCGTGTTACCAGTCTTCTAAACATTCTCATCACACTGACATCTAAATCACTGATCTAGATAAATATAGATATAGATACAGATGATACAGAGATAGAGAAAAAGAGATACAGACTTAACTGCAACACAATTACTTGTGCCACTCAAGTGCTGAAATAGATGATTAAAAATTTGATCTATGAACCTAAATATTGACTCATCAGGGTAAAAAGACATCTTTTCATCAGAGATAATATTGCTACATAGTTTTCTAATTAATGTTTAGAAGACTCTTCTGTCAAATGTATAAACATATTGAATTTTATAACAAAATTATTAGTATACAGCCAGTTTTGCTGCAGCGTTCTCCAAGAAAAATAATCAGAAGAACATTGCCCAGTCTGATCAAAATATAAATTCCCCATAAACAGGCACATGGAACGAAAATAGTTAGATACAATCTTCACCTGAATTCTTACTAAGAGCAAACTTTTTCCTCTGAATGGCTGTTAAACAAGGAGCATTAGCTGAATATGTAACAGCATTCACTTTCACCGAGTTTGCAGATGGTGACACACAACAGTTGATACCTTCTGCTGCTGCTGCTGCAAACCAGAGGGACCTGGACAAAATAGGGAAGGGATGGACTGCCAGAAACCTCATGAAGTTCATCGAGAACAAATGCCAGTTCCTCCTCTGGGTGTGACATGGCCTGGGCCCTCTCCAGCTGGGGGGCAGCTCGGCAGAGAGGGCTCTAAGGGGCGGCTGCTTGGTAGCAGGCTGGGCCTGAGCCAGCAGCATGGCCTGGAAGCAAAATGCCAAGAGCAGCCAGGGCTGGACTGGCACGGTCAGGAGGTGCAGAGGAATGATTATACCCCCCTCTCCCCATGGGTCATTAGGCTGTCAGTTCTGTGACCCTTACTCGATAAAGACACTGGTTACCTGGAGTACGTTCAGCAGGAAGCCACTAAGCTGCGGGCAGAGTGCAGCTGGTTCAGCCTGGAGAAGAGCTGGATTTGAGGGAAGCTGACACTAACAAACCTTGCAGAGGGCAAAATGGAGCAATCCCATCACAGCGGTGCATGGCAGGAAGACAAGATACAATGACCGTAAGTTTCAACAATAGACATCTTCCCTGTATATAGGAGAAGCATTTTTCCTCATGAAGACGGTCACGCACTAGAAGAGGTGGTTTCAGAAAGGTGGTTCAGTCTCCATCCTTGAGACTTTTTGAGGCCTGATTGAACAAAACCCTGGGCCACCTGGTCTGATCTCACAAGTGACCTTCTGTGAGCAAGAGGTAGGAGCAGAGTCCTCCTGAGGTTCCTTCTAAGATCATGTTTCTGTGTGTGACATCAGAAAACTACAGAGAGGCTGAAGACTGATTCTGTGATGAAAGAAAAAGAGAAAAATCCAGGGAAACTGAAACCCAAATGACTTATAGGACATTTGATGAAATTTATTTTAATTCCATTCTGTTAGAAGTGAGATTAGATCGATGCCAATTATTATAGGAATAATGAGACCTCATATCCACTATCTAAAAATGTCATTATGAATTTATAATAGGAACAGTTCTTTCTATCAATTATACAACTCCCTTCAGCAAAAAATGCAGACAAGTGCTCTCTTAATTTTAAGACCTTTATTTTGTAAACTTCTGGAGTGGCTCTTGCTGACTTTTGACAACAGCAAATGAAATGTTATGAGTTTTCCAGCAATTCTGGAAAGGGCATGTTGTGAGATGTTGTCTTTTATTGTTCTACAGTGTTTTCTTGGTGTAGGGAGAAGTAAAATGAGACATGCCTTTCTCATTTTGTTTTATAATTATCAACATAATAGCTAAATAAAATTCTAAAAAGAAACTGTAGTTATATGTGTATGTAAATACATATTTGCATAAAATGTATGTATCTAAAAATGCACCCTTATGAAAAATCACAGCAGTCAGGTGCTCTTAATATTTTTCATGGTTCTGTCTGTCTCAGAAATGTGTGTGCAAATACAAACATACACATGCAGACACAAACAGTATCATATCTCCATTTATTCAATACAATAATGGAGAACAATACCACCAAGTTAATGTAAATTAGCTAGCATTTCATGCCATATTCCACACCCTGGGTTTAACAGTAGTAATGTGAACATTATTTTGTTTCCTATCTCATGAAGTAAATTAATTTCCCTTATTCATATTCCCATGATGCAATGATTATGAAAAAATTGTTAATATTTTACAAATCTCTAATAAGATTAATCTTCATAATTCTTCATTCATCACCTATGAATTTAAATGAATTGTAGAGAATTTACAGAAGAATTTACAGGAAAATATATACTTATCTGTTTTGAAAAAATGCAATCATTTTTGAAATCCAAATAAGGTTTATTAAAAACTAGTGGGTTTTTTTTGTTTTTATTATTTCCTATTAATATTGATTGCATTGTATTAATATGCAACTCCTGGTAACCATTACAGCAAAATTGCAATGTCTCTTTAATTTGTTAATTGTATGCCTTTCAGGATAGTTCATCTAAAATGTTGCAAATATTTACTAAGCCCCATTGTCAAAACTTATTTAAAACTCACAAAATCAGTCTATTTGTTTCTCAAAGGAAAATGAAGAGCTGGAATTATACTCTCTTCATAAATGTCAGGTAGGGGAAAGAAATATAAAAGGGAGTTTAAATATGCATTATAAAATATTCTTTTAAAAGGGCTACCATGTCTCATATGCTAATAAATTAATCATAAAATTAACTTATATTTTTTGAAAGCATGCAACAAAAAATAAAACGGAATCATTTTATATCCCAGCATTGCTTTGGAAGCTCAGTATTTATTGACTTGTAAAATAATTATTAATAAATTATTATTTAAATTTAAATTTATTTCACCTTTATCAATTGAAATAATAATTTCAATTTAGCAGCTGAAATATACATAGGTGTAACAAGTGCCTTTCCATTTATTGAATCCTTGCAGTACATGAACTCTCCACTACTAATTTCCTTTCATTCTGATAACAGTCTCTGGTTTCTCTGAAGTTCCAGTTTGAGGCACTATTTACAAAAAAGAAAAACCCAGAAAGATACTTATAATTATGTGACTTTAATTCTATCCACACTTGTAACCAATATGAATTAACATTCAATCTTGCTGTACTTCTCTGACATTCTGATATTGAAGAAATATAAGGATCAATAGGATAATTTACAGTGGATTGAACTGTGGAAAAAAATTCCAAGTGATTCTGTCACTGTGTTTGAAAATAACAAAATAAATATTATTTTCTTTTTTTTTTTAATTGAGCTAACTGTATTAAACTAAATCTTTAGAGTAATATTTAGTTATATTCTGAATATTTGCATTAGGAAATCCAATTGGTACCTGCACTAAATCTTTAAAAAATGTTCATAAATAGATTTCAGACAACTTTATCTAGGCATAATTTTTGGATTCAGAATTCTGCAGCTTTGTAGTAGCTGTGAATGACAAGTATGACAGCTGTCATAGAACTTCCAGATCATACAGCTGTAAAATATGCCGTAATTGGGTTTGAATGCCCAGTATAACTTTGAGAAAGTAGAATATTGCTTATGCCTTTGTGGCATAGTTCAGAAAGCTTGTCAGATTTACTATTAAATAAATTGGGCTGAAATTCAGGTCAGCTCAAGAAATAAAGTATTTCCTAAACCCTGTTTTCAAATTTTATGTATATAAATAATTTCAACCTATGAAGGTATTAAGATTATTTGGAAAAAAATATAAATAGCTAGGCATTTTACCCTATGGTAAGCTGTGGGATCTCAGCACCTGAGGATGGAGGTGCAGAGTGGCCGAGAACACCCTTGGGGGGCTCGGGAGTCCTGGAATGTTGCCAGAAGTGTCTGGTGGCTGGACTTTGATCCTACACAGGAGACGACACCTGTATGAGGATGGGAGGATTTCACTGGGTGGATGGTGAAGGGATAAGGTAATTAGAGTGTAAAACACAGGGTTTAGGATTTCTGTACAGGGGGGTCTAAAGAAGTAAGATGGAGGAATTGGGGCGTGTCCTGTCCTTCTTCTTCTTGGCCTCCATCTTCTGTGGTGATGGTGGCACTTTGGGATTGGTTATTACTAGAAGTGCACCGGTTAATAAGGGTAGAAGGTATTGGGGAAAAATGATAAATATTGTATACGTAACTTTGGGTATAAAGATAAGTGACCGCCCCGGGGGCTCGCAGTGTGCCCATGGCTGACTTGCTGTGCAGATCTCTGTCGGGCTGAAAGAAAATCTTTTAGATAAACAATTAATAAACACCGAGACCGAGACAAGATCAGAAGTCTCTCCTCGTCCTTTGAAGCGCCGGGCTCTTCAAGGCCATCCCTGGGCCTTTCCAGGCCACCTAGACAGCACAGAAAACTTACAAGTGGCGTCCCTGAGCTATCTCCGGTCATAAATCAGCAAAGAGAAACATGAAAGCCACAGTAAGCTATTATTAGTTTAGAATTCTTTCAGCAAGATTGAAAAAAAAAGACCCCTGGTAATTTTTACCTCAGTCTGTCCCCAGAATGTTATGATTGCAAAGGGACTAATTGATCTATCCTGCAGATGAGACAAAGGTGTAGCCTCCCATTAAGTTCTCATATTTTGCTGGTGCTTTGGAAATTTAGAAGATTTCCTCCATTAAAAGACCCCAAATCATAACTGTCTTGAGCAATTTAGCATCGTTTGGCAAATATTTGTACAACAGGTGATTACACTGCTTTTTGCTGAAATGAAAATGGAACTTCCAAAGTCTACCTAATAATTTCTGTTTAAAAGGGAATATGAAGTCCCAGAAGAGCCTGTAGATTGTGGTTGAAGAATTTGCCTTCAAAACAAATGTTCTTCTAATTCAAAGCAGGAATCTGAAGCATATCAAAGATGATTACAATGAGAAAATGGTTTCTTATGATTGCCCAAGATTTTAAACCTGATATAAATAACTAACTATGAATTTAACTAGAATATCTGAGCAGGACAAATTTTTCTGAAGGACACAGACACATCTAGAATGCACATCTATCTTTCTGTCTTCTTTTGTGGACTCCTGGATATTTCCCATTCCTTTTTGCCTTCCTAGTAATGGAAATGTGAAATATTTCATTCAAGCACAGAAAGAAAAATATTAGAATAAAACATAACCAGTAACATAAAATAGATTTGAAAGCACAAAAAATAAATTAAAAAAATATAAAGGAAATACTCTTTTCTAAAGAGTCCATGTTAGTCCTTCTTTTATCCATGCTCCTAAGCTGTTCTAGAAAGTATCATTTACATAAACTAAGAATAATTTCCTTATTTATCTGTTCAGTTCAATTACTCATTCTGACTTTGTTTTTAATGTGGACTTATTGAAGAATTTCCTAAGAGAAAATTAATGCAAATTAAGATACTGAACTATAGTTCACCAACAAAACCAAATAAAACATCAACACTGACAAAAAAAAAAACAAAAACAAAATAAACCAAAAAAAAAACCCCAAACAAAACAAACTCACAAAACCATAAAAAACAAAATTATGCTATTTAAAAGCACAGACAGATTACTCTCTTTGCCACCACATTTTCTGGGTCTGACACAGCACTTAATCAGACCTTTTGGGGAAATTCAATAGATAGCAGCATACACACGAGGGTAGAGCCATCAGGATGGACACCATGCTTCACTTTTTGTGTGACTTACTCAGGTTCTGTAGAAGCATCTCTCATGATCTAACAGTAGTATCTGGGTAGTGACTATTCATCAGCAAACTTACAAAGGAATGTAAAAAAATTTGATTAATAATATTTAATTAAAATAATTATGTATATACAAGTCAGCTCCCTGGATAATTCTGAATTGGCTTTAAACTTCAATATTTGCTTGTGAAAAATTAACATTCAATTAATAGATAGCATTTATTCCAAGAAAATTAATTTCATTATTATCTAATTAAGTAAATGTAGCAACAAACACATGTTGTCTCCAGTACATTTATACAGTAGGAGATGTAGCAAAGTTACACATCAAGAGTTTCTAGATTTTGAGGGAAAAACACAATTCTCATTTTGCTTAAATAGAAATAAAATCTGAACTAATATTAAATTAGAAAATAATAGAATATTATACTTAGAAGTTTTACACAAAACATCTTTCTACTTAAGGGAATGAAAGCAGTACATCATCAGTCTTGGACTTACTTTCTAAAAAGTAATGATCAAAGATTATGCAGCAAAAAAAATAAGGGCCTGATCTTCTCTGGATAAAATAAACAAATATAAATTAACAGTAATAACTTGCTTTATGACTTTTACTGATTTATGTTAAGCAGGTTATTCCAGCTGAAGGCCAGAACAAACATCTGGTTGATCTGATTTAACGCAACTACACTAATCAGCATAAACAGAATATTAAATAATGCATTCTTGAAAGCTAAAGAGTGTATCTAAATCTCCCTTATGCAAAGGAAAAGCAGAATGTCACATAGGTTTCTTTTAATTGTAATGAGGAAGGAATGGGTCACACCACCTGTGAGGCATCCTTTGTGTCATGTATAAATCCAGGAATTAGAAAAATCCAGAAGTGCCTGAAAGAGACTGCATATTTTCTGATATTTCAAAATAATGTAATCACATAGAAAACACTGCAGTAAACTGGAACAATATCTAGGATTTATTAATAGTTTCAGAGCAAACTCAAATTCTTCATGAACGTGGTGTTGTACCTGGAGTTGCTTCCACTTCAAAGGGAATATCAGAAGACCTGTAATTAGCTGGGAAATTATTTGCAGGAAAAAGAACTTAAAATGGCCCCACTCATTTTTTTAAGAATTAAAAGAAAGTGTGTGGTGGTATTGTTATGTTTTAAAAGTAATTTTATCAGTTCTCTTGTGATTGAATTCTATCCATTTATGACACTAAATTACTAGAATTAGAAACAGCATATCTGTAAAAAGATACAGAAGGTTAATGAAAATGTCCTTATAATCATTCATACAAAAGTTTATTTTTATTCAGTCATGTTACAACATTGTACACTGCTCCCTCTGAACGTCTGCCTTTTATGCTGTCCATTTTACATTTACCACATATAATGTTGCAAATAACAAGGATGTTGACTTTGCTATGTTTTGCCATTTTATGCAGAAAACAGATCTCCATACTAGAAAAAGTCAATCTTTTAAAAACAACACCATTTCTCTCCTTTGACTTCTTTTTTTTTTTTTTTTTAGGTCATCTTGTGCTATACTACATCTATTTAGACTTCAACATATTATTTGAAAAGCTCGACTCAAGTCTGTGTCTGTCTCCAGTATAACTCAAATTACTTGAAGGTAATACACACATAAATATTTCTCTAGGCAAATGAGTGTTTTGAAAAACATCCCCAGCCTTTATTTTCCTCTCTAGTATTAACAATTACTGGTAACTTAGAACTACTTGTAAATATACAAAAGCCTAATTCTTGAACTATCACTGAAGATTACTGATAAACATCTGAAAAGTTTTTAATCACCTTTTCAGTCTCCAAGAAATTTTAATTCCACAAGAACAAAACTATTTGCCCTAAAAGGCAGAAAACTCACTTTGATAAAGAATATATGATTTCTTTTTCTGGCTTAGTTTATGTAGTGCTACTTTAGTTCACAGTACCTTGGATGACTTGTAGTCAGTCATGCTATTGTAGGGAGAGTTTTATTCTTAATTTGCCTTTTGAGCAAACTACCTTAGTAGCATCTAAAAAGTGAACCCAACAGATATCTACTTGTTATTTATGCAAAGTGGAGCCAAAGAAAATGCTGTGAGAACTGTTTTACATCAGAGTTGATAGCTCCCTAATGAGACCAGACAAGAAATAAAGCTCATTAACTGAATCAGGAATAATCAGGGTTTGCATTTCTGGGGAGTGTACCAGCATTACAAGGAGAAATGCTCTATCTTTTACATTAGCCAGGTACTCCATTTTATAAATCGAGAACAACAATTTTCTTGAGTGTGTTACAAGCAGACTTGTTTTTCAGAAACTTCTATTTTTCAACTAACTTAAATCTTCAGCATTAACCTGCCTTGTGACATTTTTAGCTCAAAAGTAGCTCTGAAAATTTGCTGAATGCCAAACAAAATCATAAAATGCACTGCAGTTGGGCTAAAACTCACATTTTTTTATAATGCCAGACAATCACTCAGGCATAACAGCAACTATTCTCAATGCTGAGCCCTTTCTTTAAGCTTAGCTTAATAGATACTGAGAAAAAGTAGGAAAGTAGTCCATGGGATCATCTGTCCTTAAGATTAGTTGTGCTCAATATTATATAGGATAAGCTTATGGGCAGATTCATTAATTCCTTGCAGGAACTAAGTAAGACTACATAACTGTTGCCATAACCCTGTTTTCTCCTCCTGCTTGTCTTCTTGTGTTCAATAATCTACCTAGAAATGTAATGTTGCAATACTTTACCACACAGTAAAAAAATTTAGTCACCCCATAAGATGTATAAGAACCTGGCATAGTGAGAGTAATATGTGATTAAAAAACTGTAATACCAGTGCAGGTTACTGTGATTATTTTTAACCCAAAAAGAGTTCAAAGCAAAATTATTATTCTTATTACATTTTACTAGTTTTAGCTAGAACTTTGACCTTTCTGATTGTGTTACTCAGTGTTTGAGCAGTTTTCATACTACATTTTCTTTCCTACTCACCCCATTCCTTCTGAAAGTCCTTTTCTTTCCACCTTGAATCATCAGTAGCTAGTATGGGGCTGTGTATTGGGTTTGTGCAGAAAACAGTGCTGATAATACAGGGATGTTTTTGTTATTGATGATCTGTATTGACAGAGTCAAGGCTTTTCTGCTCTACACCCCACTTCAGCACACCAGGGAGGAGGCTGGAGGTGTGCAAGGGGACACAGCCAGGAGAGCTGACTCAAGGGATATCCCATATGGTATGGGCTTGTACTCAGCCTATAAAACTGGGGGAGAGAGGGAGGAAATGGGAGACATTTGCAGGGATGGTGTTTGTCTTCCAAAATTCCCTGTCACACATGACAGAGCATTGTTTTCCTGAAAGTGGCTGAGCATCTTTCTGACAATGTGAAGTAGTGAATGAATTTCTTGTTTTGCTTTGCTTGCACTCATGGCTTTTACCTATTTACCTATTAAACTGACTTTATCACAATCCAAAAGTTTATTCCTTTTCACTCTCTTTATTCTCTCCCCAGTCTTACAAGAGGAGTGTGAGTGAGTGGCCATATGGGATTTAGTTCTTGGGTGGGTTGAACCAGAACACCTATTTAAATAACCCTGCTCCAAATACTTGTGTGTCCCTCCAAGTCTTCATGACATCAGTCATGAATATCAGGACATCATGATTGCAATCATGACATCATCATCAACAGCATATCCTACAATCATGATTAGGCTCTTCATTCTAAACAAGGCACCATAATGGAAAAATCAAAGTTAGTTGTGACATTAGATGCATAGTCAAGCACTTGGATACTTCTGCCTTTTGTTTTACCTTGATCAGAAGGGCTGAGGAAAACATTACTGGGGCCTCGGTGCCCCTACTCTCACCCACAGTCCTGACACAGCTGTGGTCGTGTTGGGAGTTTCTCTGGCTGCAGTGTTTGTGCCGTGGTTGAGAAGCAGGGTAGAGCAGTTAGAAGCACAGGAAACAGTGGCTTATGCAATGCCACATGTCCTGTTGGAGATACCTTACTGCTTGAAGTGGTGCTAGACATATCTGGCAAATGAATGCTTTTCTCCTGGGCAAGAGGTAGTCAGCAATCACTAGCACCTTTCACTTCATCTTCTGTGGACTCATCCTAACTTGAAGTCTGCCCCAGAATCCTCATGTCTGAATTTATTTTTTGTGCCTGCTTGTCAAGACCATGGGTTTAAACACTTTTATGGGGTGATGAAGCCTTGCTTCTACTGCCACAAATCCCAAGCTTCTAGTTTCCATGCATCAGGCAGCTCATGGCCTCTCCCTTCCAGTTCAACGGTGACCATACCAAACTTCACATCTGTGGTCTTAGACTCTTGCCACTTCAGAGCCTTTGAGAATGTTTGTTGTGTTTTTTTTTTTTTTTTTTCTTGTTGATCATTCCTGATGCAAGGAAGTCTGCTCCCCTTCTCATATACCTCCCTCACCTTCCACTTTGCCATAGCTACCAGATCATACCTTTCTGAGGATGAAACAAGGAGTATGAAGCTCTTCCTGCATTCTAATATCTAGATGGTGGAATCCATCCTCATGAGTTACACCTAGACAGAGAGAGTTACAATACTAAAACAAATGACTGCAACAGCTGAGGCAGAAAAGTTCATCCTGTGGTTTGTTATTGTGATCCATGATTAGTATTACCTTACAAACAGAATGTCTGGACCTCCAAGATGCTGTTTGAAAACTACCATGTCCTATTTTACAGCTCATTCAGAATGTTTCTCATTCTCTCCAGGCACCAGACAATTTGGGGAGTCAAATACAAGCCTCCTCACCTTCAAATAAGTCAGGACCTCATGCTGTCTATGAGATTCTGGTCATGGCTCACTTATCCTATGAATGTTCTTCTTCTGTACACAATTTCCCCCCATGCTATGCCTTTTTTCCCACCCATTCTCACAAATGCATATAAACACAGTAGCTTTCTTTTCAGCACCTTACAGAAGAAAAAACCTGTTAATATTCAACCTTCCCTTCAGATCTGAAAAAATGCAGTATTTTAAAAGCTGTGTAAATATGAACTACATATGAACTGTAAAATTACATGTTTTATTAGTAATTTTCAAGATATAATATTGCATACTTTTGTTGGCTGTAGGAATAGGTTGTGGACATGAGTGGAGCAAAAACCTATTAAAAATTAAAAGGACAATCACTGTTAAAAATACCAAAGAGAATATATTCTGCATAAAGCTACTGAAACTCTTTCAGAATTACAGAATATTTTAAGCATATTTTGAAGATCTGGACCATTATATTAAAAGTTGAGAATCCCTGCTCCAATGCAGCCACAATAATGTGTTACCTCTCACCAAAAGATTAGATTTAGCCTCAGCTCATTAAATAATAAAAAACCCCAAAGAGCTATTTCCTGGAGCAATGTCTCTCTGGTACATCTAGGAACATGGCTTCACACTTTTGTCATGAAAAAAAAATAAAATATAAAAGAAATGGAAAAAATATGAAACGTTATATTTACATACAGTAAATGCAGATAAAGTTAACAGGCCTCATCATGCATCCAAGTACCAGCTGAGAGTCCCTCAATAGCCTGAATTATTTTCTAGATCCAAATATACTCTTTAGACTTTAACTTTTTTTGGCTTTGTGTGATTCCTAGAACCACTGGTTACATTTGTTATTCATACCAAAACTCATTAGTGAAGGAAAATTTTTTCAAATTGAAGAATGAACAGTTATAAAGAAAATAAGTATTAATGAACATGTTCACTCTTCAATTTTCACATTTTATTTATGCTATGAGTACATACAAATCTTCAAATCTTTACTTTCAGTATTACTCATTAGATTTAAGATTGTAGAATTTTTTTTCTCATATTTTCCAGAAAAGAGAATTCTAGATCAAAACCATGATTTAGATTTTGTGGGGGTTTTAGGGTGTTTTGGTGGGGCTTTTTTGGAGGGGGTTTGGTTTTCTCTCGGGGGTTTGGCTTTTTTTAAGGTTTAGTTTGGTTTTTGCTTGTTTGTTTTTAATATGGTGAATGAATGCTTTGTTTTTCAGCTAGTGAACCTTTTTCTCCCCAATTACTTTTTGGATGTGTATGTACTCTTTTGTTTTTTAAAAGCTCCTCCATGTTTTTCTTTTTTTTGTATCATCCTTTTTTGGGTAATTCTTTAAATATGTTTTCTCATTCCAGTTTTGATAAATGAAGTGTTTTCTGTTTTCTAATTTAGTCTCCCTTAACATTGTTGATTTTTACTTGAGTCTGTCAAGCAATGTTTCAGCACCTCTTAGAGTGCATTTCAACCAGGTTGTTTTTAATACTCTTTCCACTCTTATTTGACGATTTTTTCCCAATACCAAGTTTGGAGTGAAAATTTACTGCCTTTAAGCAACAAACACTGCCATGTCCTCTCAGGTAATTTTTATAAATTCAGCCAGCAATACCCTGGGTCAACTGTTCCTCACCAGGAATCTCTCCATTATGGATTGATCTTTTGGTTCATCCACTGTGAAGAAGTATTAGAAAGATCTGTCAATTATCTGGAGCTAAATACATCCTAGATATGGAAACAAAAGGTTGAAAAACGCCAAGTATTTATCTACTAATTCAATTACAGATTTAAATATTTTAAATCAGTTAAATATTATTTCTACCTTCTGAATATATACCTTATTAAAATTCTAGTATTACCTAAGTCCTAAATATGAAAGTACATACTGAAGAAATGCATAGAATATACTGAATAAAAATAAATGCAAAGAATATACTGAAGAAAGACATGAGAAGAATAATAAAATGGGTGTTGGGGTTTGAGTATGTCTAGTGCATATTTTAGGATAGGATATACATAAGGAAGGTGATTTGTCTGCTGAGGATTAGAAGATACATTATTAATCTCCCTGTGGCTTTTGTGGGTTTTGTTTTTCTAATGGTACAAATTTTTTCTTTCTGATTCAATAATTGTAACTATTATTTAATTTTTACCTTATTAATTCAAGTTTTATCCCTCCTACGTAAACCTAGTGAGGACTGGGGAGTCATTACACCTAAATGTAAAACAAAAATAATGAAAATACATAAACCTTATGTTGAAAATGGCTTGAAGAATTGTAAGATCTCACTTTTCATTTGCAACTGTTTCTTAGTATTATTTTGATTCAAAAACTAATAAAATCATTTAAGAAAGCAAACAAACAAGCAAATAAAAGACTTGAAGTCTGTTGGAGGCTGTTTTATTGTAAGAGAATCAGGTCTCACACTTCTTGATCTATTCAACACAACAAACAAAGACGCACAAAAATTGAAAGTCAAAATAAACAAGAACTCTTATTATAAGTTAACTCTAAATTTAAGTCAAACTTTAAACTCAGTCATGTTGTAGGTAAAGTTATCACCTGGCTTTTGGAGAGAACTATTCCAAATGTAAAGAGTGCAGACTTTTTTTTTTTCTTCATTTTTTCTTTATTTTTTCTTTTTTATTGTGCGTGTGTTTTGTGCAAAACACAAGTCTGTTACTGAGATTCTTTACAAACAATACAGATGATCACAACCTCTTCTAGTGAGAGAAATAATTTCTTGAATATGCTCAAGTAAGAGCCAAGTTGTTGAACATGGACTTTAGAAATTTTCTGTATGCATACATGTTCAATTAGCATGAAATATTAAAGCATGCCTGTACTGGTTTAATCATTCAAGGACAATAGACAATATTTCATTGCCTAAGTAAAACAGATTTAATTGCTAAACAAGATTTCAAGGAACCAAACTTCATTTTAATCACAAACAAGCTGCAAGGCAATTTTCAATTACAGCAAGCTTTTTATTTTTATCCAGCTGTGTATCCCTGCTGATTCTTGAAATTACATGTAAATTGTCCAAGATTTTGAAGTGCTATACCTACTGAGGCTTTTATTTTGTCAGCTGATGAAGTATCTGTGATTAGAAACTCACTAAATTGGCATTTTTAAGACTCATTACCCCACCCTGTATATTTTTGGACTGGATGATTGAATATGAAGAAGGTTTTCTTGTCCCAAGGGACATCATTCTTCCTAATTAGGCTGTTGGTAGTGCAAATTGCTCACCTATCCTTCAACAACTTCAAAAGGTAATACAGAAACGAAGCTTTAGAGAAGAGCCTATGGGGTATTGAAGAATCAGGTCAATAACTCTTGTCTTAAAAAAGTTTTAGATTAAATTCACCCTGGACCAACTTGCATAATGATGCTGCCTTTATCTTTTACCATTCTTCTATTAACTCTTCAGACCTTAGATGTAAAGATACCTGTCTGCACTATATTTAACTCAATGATTCATATTACTGAGCTGTGTATTTTAGCCTAAAGAGTCTCTATTTGAACTCACGAGGTTGCCTTTTTTCTTACTATCATCATGCATGACATAAACAGAAAAACAGGAGGTCCATTTTTACTCAAAACTAATGCATATAATCAAATGCAAGTGGAATGATTTTCAAATGACAGATTTTCTAAACATATTGTGATAGAATAAGAGTTTTGTGTAGGAAAAGAAGTCCTGTGCAGCGGTGTGTATGTGGCCACTAAGGCGAAGTCCGGCTAGCTGAGGGGGCCGACACCCCAACTGCATAAAGACACCCCAACTGCATAAAGACACCCCAACCTTTGGCGTCCTGGCCTCAGGCTGGGCTGGATTGCGGACTGGACTCACTGCTTAAGGACGAGAAGAAGGAGCCGCACACCTTGCTGGGGGCGGAGGTCGGTTTATTCGATGACACAGGAGCACCAAGCCAGGAACAGCCCACCAGCAAAATGGCCCCGAGGAGCGGGAGAAGTAGGGTTTTAAAGATAGGGGGTGGATAAGGGAGGGATTCACAGCAGACCAATAGGGAAAGGTATAGGGAGGAACTTAACATAATGGGCATACAGAAATATCCAATAAATACAAAGTAAAGGAGGGGCCCCGGGACCACAGCCAACCACAACCCCCAGAGAGAAGAAGGTTCTCGAAGACTAGGAGGAGTGGGGGGTGATTGACTGGGCCCAGGGAGGAGAAAAAGTCTACTTATAAGGAGAAATAAGGGAGGAGAAATCACATAACTTAACTGACTGACAAACCCAGGGGCAGGGGTAACCATAGCAACAAAACTGTCAGGAGGGCTATGGCGGGAAAACTGGGGAGGACAGAACCATCTTACACTGGAAAGGGGGGAAACAATACATAAAATGGAGGAGCAATACAAAAAACTTAACAACACATTACAACAGTCCTGTTTACCACAGCTATTTCCATCAGAGCTATTCCCAAAGCTGACACAGCTGCTGGAATACACCAGGCACAAGCTAGCTCCTCGTGGGAGAGGCGGGGGTGCGGGCATATGCCTGCTAGGCAAACACGGAGGAAAGAAATGTAGACATGAAGTCTGAAAATACAACAAATGAGTCAACAAAGATGCTAGACAGTGAGAGACTGAATGCTCGAGTGTTTTTAAAAACATAAAGATTTTTCCTTGGTGTGAATGACGCTGGAAAGAACACAGGTTGTAGCAAGGAGGTTTTGCTGTTCTTTTTTTCTGTGGTGTTAGACAAATTGTAAAACTCCATAGGAACCTGTAAGCAGTTTAGACCTCAATCAAGTCATCTTTCCATAAGACTGCAAGGTTATTTCCATATCTATAAGACTGTAAGGGTATAAATTCTATTTCCCTTGAAATAGGATTTTGCAAATGTGAACTTTACATTTTTCTATAGCATTGTCTATATCGATTAAGCATTGAAGAAAGAAGCATGGTGCTAATGCAGTGTTGAATGTGTGCACATAAAAGAGGGGAAATTCTCTAGCCATTTTTAACCAATGTAAGAGATTCTCACTGGGCTAAAAGCATTAATTTAGGTAGTAATCTAGAAACTAAATTAGTCTTAACTAAGCTTAGAAAAGTATTATACTGAAACAAATATTTGACCGATTTCTGATCGTAAATAAAATTGTGTGACTATAGTTGCACCTGAAAAGTAGTAACATCTCCCCCTTGGCTTGCACTGAACTTTGCTGTCAGTGAAACAACAAAAAAAGAGCTCTTATGAATCAAAAGGGCAAAGTTCCTGAAGTGGGAAATGTTATCCTTAGCTTCTTATCCTGAAATGCCAAACCTGTGGCCTGGCCTTTTGTTGCTTAAGAAGTTCTTTTCCCGCTTTGTCACAATAGATTAAATGGCTTTATGCCCCAAAGCTTGTCCCTTACACTCAGCTCAGCACATCTTAAAAGAATTGACTTTTTTTTTTTTTTTTTGCAGCAATCTCTTTGCATAATAAATCCTGCTCTATTTTAGCTTAATTCCAAACTTCCCAGCTTTTAGGATTAAAAATTCTTTGTTTAAGCTGCATATTCATAAATATATTTGTTGTAGTATGCTTAATATTAACTTTTTAGTTAACTTAACCTGGTGAATATAACTTATTCACTAGGAAAGGGCTGGAGGCATCAGAAATATTATCCAACTGAAAATGCTGGAAGTTCTGGGCACAGTTTTCCAGCTTTGACACACTGCATCAGTTGCATGAGTGGCAAGATAATGACAAATTTGATTAATACTGTATCTGAACCAAAATAATGACATGGTAGAGGCTAGGCTTTGTGAGCCACAGATACAGTATACACATAATATAATGGACATATAATCCATCTGTAGAAAAAGGAACACAATTAACTACTCAGCAGCTTATTTGCATCAACAAATGGAACCCACAAATCAGAACTGTCTCAGAAAAATGGATTTAGAAACTTGCTAGAAAGAATATTTTCTGTTAACAGGCTGGGAGTTAAATACAACTCATGAACTAAAATGTAGAATAAATCTTAATGCTAGTAAAGCCCTTGTTTACATCAGTAAAAAAATAAACCAAACCAAAATCTAAAACAAAAACCCAAACCAAACAAAACAAAAAAACCTGTTAATGGAAAGTCATTATACAAATTTGAGGGAAAAAGGATAAGGTATTTTGATTAGTTGTTTAAAAGCAGCTTTTGTTCAGTGTGGTCTGCCAGAAATGACAAAAACATTGTAATGCAGCAGTTTTCATTAGCAATGCCCAATGCAACTCAAATAACGTCTGTAATAGCTACTTACAATAGTTGGCCTTTTAAAAATGGCAGAAAAACAGGATAAGGGGAATGCACATCATATTACCCTAGTGTCAAGAAATAAACAAAAACCAAGCACAAATAGAAGCAATGCATTAACTGTTTTCCAAAATGGAGAACAGTGGAGCGTGAGAGGTCTTTTCTACTGCCAAGGCACTTGGCTAAATGCCCTCTGGAAAGGCATTTTCTTCTGTACCGTATGAGGTCAAAAATATATTTGGAAGAAAATGAAAGAGGCTTCAAAGTGTTTCTGATATTTATTTATTTATCCATTTATTTGTTTGATTCCTGTTTTTTAAGCTGGTGAAAGTGTATAGTTGTATGTGCTTGCCTCAGGCTTGATGATATGACAGGACAGTCAAGATATTGAGAGGCATAAGCTGCTAAAAACTTGATAAAAACATGTCTGGTTTAAATGCCAAAAGTCCCAACTCGGTTAACAACTTTTATATGCACACATACAAATATCTGAGCAATTAAAATGGAGATAAAACATCTTACTCTGCTACACACTTCTTCCTAATGTATTACCAGTTTATACAGTCCTTTCCTATGCCTGAGATATTATTAAGCAATTCAGTAATTTTATTAAGCTACTCACAAGCTTCAGATCAGATTATACCTTCTGGCTTCGGTGTTGTTGGCTTTTTTCTCCCTTTTGTTACTTCAGTGCTGCTCTCCCTGTTACTCTTGAAAATGTGCTCCTTTGTGTCCATTTTTTATCTGCTGAATTCTTTCCTTGAGAACCAAAAGAAGCATCCTTAGTTCAGCGAGGCAAAACCAGGATATGAGTAAATTTCACATTATATTAACCCTTAATTTGGACTTTTTTGCACACACATCCAAATTAATTTCATCCATCTGTAAAAGCGATACCACAGTATACTGTAATAAAATTGTAATTATATTTTCTCAGTTCAGAATATAGCACAGTGGAAGATCATTCAGCTTAATGATGATATGAAATAACAACAAAACATAAACGCCACATCGAGGGCTAAGAGCAGTATTTCTAACTTGTTCACGTTTGAAAGCCAAATATTTGTGTCCACTAGCAACCAATCTTCCATTTATCTACACCCACCTAATCTTGAATATGGATCAAAGTGATCTCTTCCCTTCTTCCATTCTTCTCCATTCTTACAACCTAAAAGAAGGGGAAAAAAGAAAAAAAATCAGTAATAGAAAATAATATAACAGACTTTGGAGACCAGTAAAACTTAATAAATGTGTATCCTGAAATGTGGAAATATTTAAACATTAAGCAATTTATTCCTTTCCTGTGATAACAATCATTCCTCCAGTTTACTTTGTGTGTTCTCTAGGGCACTCAACCATGAAACAAATATTAATAGGTCCTCAAATGATAGTACATGACAATAAGTTATTCAGCTCATATCCTGTTAAAATGACAGGATGGTACTGCTGCTGACATTATGGCTCAAGATGCCTTTACCTTCAAATGCTATTGGAGAGTACAACACACTTTGTTATTTTGTACAGTCTAGGAATATAGATTCTATTAACTGTGTTTCCTGAATCCCAAAAGTCTTATTGCCCAGCTGATCTGTCAGTGACTGTCCTGTCCAGAAAAATAAGCTGAAGAAATTTCTCAAACACAGGTACCAGAAATAGGCAGATAAGAAGCAATATTGTTTTTTGTATTATAGTTTTGAATTTATACAAGGAAATTTTGCATATATAGAACTTATTTGCCTCTAATGGTTTGAGGGTTTTTTTCATATAGGAGGAATGTGTTTTAGTTTTTTAGCTATTTCACATATGTGTGTTCTGTATGTACGGAGAAAAGATTCTTTTCATTAACTTGAAAGAAAATAAACTAGCGATAGCTGACAAAAATAAACAAACTTTTAAGAATTTTTGGACTTCTTTTCAGCTAAATTGGGTCATTTTCCTGCTACCTTCTGCCAAAAACATTTAGACTCAATAGGATAATAGATTGAGCAATTGAATGCCACACCTGGTGGGTTTCTTGCACATTCTTGCACATTCTTTCAACCACAAAAAAGACCATATGTGTATAATCCCCATTCTATAGATTCAGGCTTCATAGAATTAAAACAAAATACAGGACTTCAATACCTATAAAAGGTCATCTACAACAACTACTTGATGCACTTATAGATCATTTTGATCTTCAGTAAGATCTAGCTGAATCAAAAGCAGGATAAAAATAGATATGCCTTACTTTAGGAATACAAGTAGGGCTTATCACTCTAGTGCTGGAAAAACTATAAACCAGTGTTTTGTCTGTTATGGATATCATATCATAAATGTAAATTAATCTAAATTGAAAAGAATAATTTTCTGTAATAAATTACTCCTTATTTTAATTTCTTCACACTGTATATCTTGATAAGCTTTTCTAAAAATCTTTGACAATGGTGGATATCCCACAATGCTTAAAGTTCTTCTGACTAGGTTAAAATTGTTTTCTCAGAGTAACACACTAAAGTAACTAGTGTTTATTTTAACAGTGGGCATCTGTCTTTGCTGACATTTTTAGACATTTTGTAAGCCCTAAAGAGTTAATGGATATCCCATTGTACACAATTGTTCTGGTTACCTATTTGTCTTAAAAGCTACCTTATGCCTCATATATGTGAATTTTAGATACACACTGCAAATAGCTTTTATTGTAGTGAAGTATTGTCCTAAGACCTACCACAGAATCTGAGGATCATAATAAATTATACAAATAAGAAGTAAAAGAGATGCCTTTTCCTAAACACCTCATGAAAAGACCAGCATCAGAGATTGAGAAATGCAATTGATGCAATTGGTTACCATTTTGAGTAGGTAATTCTATCAATGTAAAATTGGATGGATTGGCAAAATTTGGGAATTATAGCAATTCTGAAATGGAACCATTTATTTTCAATTTTCCCATGGATTGGGCATGAACTACAGTGAGATGTATGAGCCATATGCAATTATATGTAGGAGGGACAGCAACTGAAGTGTTGGTGACCGTGGTAGTCCAAAACTGGAAAAGACTGAGAACAGCTTTACATATGGTGAGAAACTACTGAAAAAAATTGTGCTCAGGTCTGACACATTTATCACTTGCATGTTTTTCTTTGCATTTCTTCTGAAAAGGAAAGAAATATATGAAATCCATTATGTTAAGTCTCAACACTAAGTGCAGACTGCAAAGACATTTGTGACACAGAACAGCAACCTGCAGCATGTATAATTATGTGGTGTGAGTCTGCACAAATACTACAGATCTCAGCTGTTATCTGTTCATGATAAATAATGTAATCCATTACATGAAGGAAAATAATTCTGATTTGTAAGAGAGTCCAAAATGTACTTTTCTGCCTTAGGTATTCATAAATTAGCCGAGCATGCTTGGAAACTACCACCTCTCCCTGACTCCCTGAAGAAAAAAACCCCAAACCCCACAAAGTTATATAGAAGTTTCCTCTATAAGGCAAGTTTAAAAAAAATCCCCAAACAAAAAGGATTCTCATTTTTTAAAACTGAATTTTTCATATTAGAAGTTGAGTGATCTTGGCATTAACCTGAAAACTGCAGAAAAAGGTTGTATATGGAAATTTTTAAATTGGAAACTACCACAGTGAATTCAGTGAATTTCCAGACTAGACAAACAACATTTTTGTCTGTGCTGTGGTTTGATGTTGGCTGGATGCCAGATTTCCAATTAAACCACTCTATAACTCCCCTCATCAACGGGACAGGAGTGAGAAAATATAATGAAACTCTCATGGGTTGAGATAAGGAGAGGAAAAGACACTCAAAAATTATCATCATGGGTAAAACACTTGTGGAAATGTGAGAACCCAGGAAATTCCTCTGGCTGCCCTGGAGGACCAAGACAGGTCCTCAGAGACCCTGGCACAGAGTCCAAGATTCCTGTGGCTTTGATTATGACCCATGGAGCAAGTTACCAACCTTTGATGAAGATCTGCAAGCCATGACAGTTTAATGATAGTGAATTTTTCACGGGGTGAAAAAGCAGATTTTGGGGTTTTCAGAATGGGGGTTCAGGGGGCAAGATGGAGGAATTGGGGCATGACCAGCTTTTCTCCTTCTTCTTCCTAGCCTCCAACTTCTGGATGATGCTGGCACTTTTAGATTGGTTTAGAGTAGAAGCTCACTGTCTAACATAGATGATAGGTATTGGAAAGTAATTGTAAATAGTGTATTTGTAATTTTTAGTATAAAAAGATAACACTGCCCAGGGGCAGGCAGAGTGCCTGGACTGTCCTGCTGAATGGACCTCAGCTGGACAGGGGAAAATATTTTGAAGATAAGGAACAATAAACAACCTTGTGACCGAGAACTGAAGAGCTCTGACTCCTTCTTCAAGTACCGGGCTGGGAAAAGAGACTTTCTAGCTTTTCTCGGGGTCACTCTGACCAGCAGGAGGCCCCGAGACAGGGAAATTCCTTGAATTTGTTGCCAATAATATCAGAGTACGATAATGAGAAGTCAATCTAAATCTTAATAATATAATTCTCACACTCCTCTGCTTCCCAGCTTAAATTTAGTCCCGATTCTCTACATCCTTCCCCTCAGTGGTGCCCAGGGATGGGAAATGGGGTTACAATCAGATCATCACACATTGTTTCTGCCACTTCTTCCTTCTCAGGGGAAAGACTCCTTTCCGTGTTCCAGGTCCAGGGCCCTCTCACATGAGACAGTCTTCCATTAATTTCTACAATTTGAATCCTTCCCATAGGTTGCAGTTCATGAGCTGCTGCTCTGTGGGTCTCTTCCACGGGGTGCAGTCCTTCAGTGCCCCAGTGTGGATCCCCCATGGGGTCTTAGGTCCTCCCATCAAACCTGCTCCAGTGTGGGCTCCTCTTTCCATAAGGCCACAGGTCTGTCCAGGAGCCTGCTCCAACAAGGACACGGGCTCCCACTGCAGCTACCACCTCCATGCAAGCCTCCTTCCTGAGCAGTTGCATCTGGGTGAAAGCAGCACACAGGGACTGTGTCAGGAGTCACTGGTTTAGGGTCTGAGGCAAGTGCCCACCATCAGGGCAGAGTCCTAGAGCACTCAGCATCCCCCTGAGCTGGGGACCCACTTGCAGATTGCGCTCCCTCCACACATGAACTGCTGAGCCACACGCCTCTCTGTGCACCATGCAGCAGCGTTCCTGCCCTGCCCAGCACGCTCCCTGGAGCAGTTTGCACCTCCCATGATCCCAGCTGCACCCACTCCTTGCCTGATCAGCTCTTGAGAGCTTCCAGCTCCAGGCAGGTGCTGCTCAGGCGACCCTAACCCCAGGGAGCCCCTGCACAGCTCGATCTCACCTTCACCCCTGGACTTAACTCAGTCACCTCACTATGAGACTGCTTTGGTCTTAGTACATTTAAACCTCTTGTAGTTCTCTTTTTTTTTTTTTTAATTTCTATTATTATTATTATTATTATTAGCAGTAGTAGTAGTAGTAGTCCTAAATTCTACTTGTATTCGAGTGCACCCGGACTTTGAGGATTTCAATGATCTATCTGCAATGATCTAATAACATTATGCTTGAGAAGAAATACCTAATTTAATGCCAGCTGCTGTATGCACATAGCAAGGACTGGCTTTTTTCCCCCCCACTTTACTTCAGAACACTGAATTTCACCTCCTGCTTCACCAAGCAATTACTCCTATGCGAGATCTTGCTCCAATTCTCCTCTGTTCATTTTATTTTTGTAGAGCCCCAAAAATTTTATATTGGTAGCAAAGTTCACTATTCACACCCATTGTAGATAGCTTTTAAATTTCTACAGCACTTGTAATTCCACGACTAATTTGTAAGAGGCTCCATTGGTGACCCTCAGCCATTGTGAAAACCGATCCATATGGTTACCCTTCCCTTACTGTATTTCACTGACATTTTTAAATTATAAGGCTATATTTCTTCTTACCCTATAAAAACTTAATGAAATTAACCAAAGTCTTTGAAGAAGAAATTGATACCTTGATACCTATATCAATTCATTGACTCCTTTGAAAAACTGCAAGAAATCTTTGAGGTACTATACTTATCTCTGACTTGCTTACATGTTCCTTTTTCTTTTGTTACCACTGTTGGCACTTTTCTTGTTTCTGGTGAGGAGGCTGATTGAGACAACATATTAAACACAGGAACTCATTCAGGAGCTCTATATCTGATTTCTAGCATCCTATTATTTCTCACTGTATCAAACTGTTCTAAAGCTTTATCATGAGACCAGTCTTGCAGGAATATATCTTAGGTTTTCCACAGTATACATCAATAGAAAGAATTGAATTAATTTTTTTGCTTTTATCTTGTCTTTTTTTCAGTATGATTCTAACATGAAAAAAGACTGCAATTGTATTTCTTTCCGTTACTTGTTCTTTGAAAGACAGGCATTTAATGATGCTTTTGAAATCCTTATTATTTATTGATATTTATCATTACCTAAATCCTCTAACAAGTTCCTCAATATACTCATCAATGTTGCCCAATATTTTCATCTTCCTGTCTTATTATGCATATGTATATAATTCCTGAGTCACATTATATAAAAAGCTGAATCTTTAATGTTTGTTTTCCTTAAATTGCCTGACTGATGTCAAATTGGAATATATCATGCAAACTGCACAGAAGACTTTTCAGCCTGCCATATAAATATCAGACAAAATCAATAGATACTGACTGATTTTTTTATTTATTCCCTAACAGTCTGCACATTGAGATGAAAAGTAAACCTTCTTTCACCAAAAGTACTTCTGCTATGCTAACCTAAAGCAAATACTATTAGAAATTACAATGTTCATTGAAATAAAAATTAGTAACTCTAGTCAAACATCTGTAAAATGACAGTTTCCTTTAAGGCTCTGTTGAAGTTTCTTTTAACATTAAAATAAAATATGAGGATATAGAGGTAAAATTATTTAAATAAAATACATCCAATTGATAGGGGTATGTTTGTACTGATAATTAAAAGCCTTTCCAAATTGGGACAAATTTTAGTTGCCTATTTATTGCAGTTTTAAGTGCACTTTGTCAGACAAAAATACATAGGAGACAATCCTCAAAGTTACTCTCTTTAGCTCTATAAAAGTAATGAAGTAAAACATTAAGGCTATATTTCTAAGAGTCCACAGTAGCTGCACAATTAAGGAAGGAGCTTAAGAAAAAATATGCTGTTTAAATACATAAGCAAGTCTCTGACAAGAGCAATTTCTATTAATCTAAAGTGTATAATTGCTGAGATAAGTCTTTCTTATGAATGAACTATCATTAGTGTAAAAATTCCTTGTTCTATTTAGTATAATTACTCAGTTAAAACTGGGATTCTCTTCTTATTAACTAGAGATTTGTTTAGGAAAAATATTATTTTATAGTAGAGCAGTAAAAATAACTGTTGTCAGCTAAAGATACTGCAGAGAGAAATGTATCAAATACATTGAAAATGTTTATGATCAAAAAGCAGCAACCTGCTTCCTGATGCACGTTTTGCAAATAATAATGATTTTGTGATTGCAAAGAGAAAAATAATGGGCTTAAAAGTTACAATTCCTGTAAGTTTTTTTCATTACATTTTCTGTTTGGTAGCTAATTGTGTGTGAAAAATCAGAGGTCACCCTGAAGCAATCTTTCTAAGGCCAGTTTACTGAACTATGAATCATTAGTATATATATTTTCTTTTTGTTATTGTTCAAAACCAATCAATTTGAAGTGTCCATCTGAACTGAAGGTTGAGAATGATGGAAACAGAAATATAAAGCATAATTTTCAAAGGCAAACAGTACTTGTTGCCAAGTTTTAACCAAAATAAATCTTGTCATATTGCATTTGTATGACATTACTTGAAACTGTTTAGTAGAAACAAAGAGATACAGTCTTAATGAAGGCATTAATTTCTATCAGTATCTAATAAACACACAGGTAGGCCTGACAGTCAGGTAGCATGACAAAAAATTAGATATAAGAAGAATAAAACATGAGATAAATGTTTGGAGAAGGCAAAATGTATGGGGTAGGACACAGGTCTGGACAGGTACACAGGGAAAGGAAAATAAGATGGGTGAAAGTAAAGGAAAAAGGAATAGAAAAATGAACTGCAAGAGGCTGAGAAACAACCGCATTGATTAAAGTAACAGACAGTTTCTTTATACTTTGTCTAGAAAACCAGTAATGTTGATATTCTAATAAGCAGAGATGTTTAGACACATGTAGTATTTCCACATACGTGAGCATATATGAATGAACATGTAGGAACAGGCACTCATTGTCATGCACCTGCTACGTGCAACAAAAGTGCATTGGAAAAGCAATCTAACCCAGAACAGTAGTCAGGGTAAAGTTATTAGTATGAGAAGAGTCTCAGGTTGGACTTGATGATCTTGGAGGTCTTTTCCCACCTTAATGATTCTATAATCATGAAAATAATGAATCTCTCATGTCCGATCAACCTGATATCTCATGATGCCTATTCATCCATAGTTTGTCATACTCTTCAATCTTAACTCTATCCAGTGTTCACACTGTGTAGATTATTTGGGTGCTGTTCAATACCATGAAGAGAAGCTGAGAAATGTTCCCTTCCAGAAAGTAAATTACTGGGACTGAAGTAATTTTCTTTTCATAACTGGAGTTGATATTTTACAACTTCTACTCATTAATTACTCAGAAGAAACTTCATAATGGTCAAATGAATTCCACAGCCAATTTTCTGCTCTTAGCCAGCAGTTTCACCAACCTGTGGGATGACCACTGATGGAGCTGAACTTTCTCTCCATCAGGACACTGATGTCACATAAAGTTTGTGTCCAAACTATGAGTTTAAGGTTACTAAGCCATGAAACCTAAGAGAGTTCACACTGAAATGAATGGAATACCTGATGCCTTGTACTATTTCTGGTCTTTAAGGTAACTTAGGAAAGAGCTGATATTGATTTCCTTTCTTTCAATTTCTTCTATTTCTATTTTTTTTTTTATTTTAAACAGAGAATTTATACATCCATTTTTCCAAAGTAAAAGAAAACATGAAAAGAAATATCATGCTGTTTTTGTCCCAAAATGCTGTCAAAACGTAGATATAAAACATCAAAATATTTATGTGTATCCTTAGGACAGAGAAAAAATATTCTGAAGTTTTCAGCCTTCTGTATTTTTATAGGTTAATCTAAATCTACTTCCAATATTTATTTTCATTTGGCACTTCTGTCATCAAAAAAACCTGTTCTGCACATCAGTTACTAATGCTAACAATATAGTAACAAAAGCTTTCCTTTAATGGGCTGGCCTTCTTGAGAGTTGTATTGAATCAAAGAGTTTTGATTTGTCCTCTTAACAGTTCAGCTCTTGTTTCTTTTTCTGGGCTTTTTCCTGCATAGACAAACTTTAAAATTTGAGATGGTCTTCAGAGGGGGCCAGATAAAAAGCTGGGAGTTAACTATACTCATTGAGCTAAGTGTTAGGCATTTCTCCTGATTGTAACTGCGATTGAGATGTGAGACTGAAGAGATGTCTGAGGCATTAAGCAGTTTTTCCAGCCAGCTCTGTGACAGCACATCTTCTGCTGTAGCAAACATGTAGGGATAAATTCAAAGCAAGTTCCAGCACTATTAGTTCTTATACTAGTGTAATTTAGGTCAAAGTAGGGAAGATTATTATCACAAGATTAAGCAAAAATATCCACCTTGCAGTCTGATGAACGTCTACAGAAGTGACATGATAGTCCTTGACCATGACACCTAGTCTTTGCACCATCTTTGGTTTTACATCTTTTTTACAACTCAGATAATGGGGAAAAGATCTGTTTTCTGAAAAATTCAGAAACATGAAAATATTTAACTTACACAGAATTTTATGGCTGTTGCCTAAACTTGGTGTGTTCCACATCTGCTCGCATCGCTCATTAAGTAGTATGTAATTTTCAGTCACAAGCAAGGCTTCCAAGTTCACTGGCTACAAGGATGGTTCATAAGATTCAGGGCACACTGACAATCTCTTTACAAACGTTCTTTAAAGGAATATTACAACTCTGTGAAGTGGAAAAAGTAAAATTCAAGCATTATGGGTGTTTGTGGGCAGAAAAGCTTTGTAAAGTTGATGACAAAAAAGTTTTACTTCTTGTAATCAAATATAAAACAACCACTATCAAATGAGCTGCAAATCATTAAAAATTTATTTCTTATATCTGATGCAAATTGACTATGGAAGTTTAATCTGTATTACTGCATGCTGTAGAGATTAAAATGAGTCTCTTTTAATGAAAAAATACGGATGAACTACTGAAATCCTCATAAACATAAAATACTTTTTCTCTTTAGAGAAGGTCACCCCTGTTTCCTTGACAACGTGACTTAACTAAGTAAAAGTGACAATTTAGATGTTTCTCTTATGAATTAACGCAATTTCTCTCATATTATGTTCACAACCAACAACGTAAACTCTGTTTAATAAAATTATATAACTATTTATTTATCAAGAGTTATTTATCAAGAGTGTATAAATTAAATGGCAAAGCCGTGGAATAGAAGGTTTTGCTGAAGGAAGTAGGACTTACACAGCCTAATGCGTAAACAATTTCTAAAAGAGAGCTGGGGTGGGACTAACAGAGCTGGACAGAGTAAAGCAAGAATTATGGGAGACAATATAGGGATGCTTTGGGAGGTTGAACATAGCTCTTTGTTATGAATGACTCATGCATGAAATTAAGTTGAAGAGGAATTTCCATGCCTAAGGAAAGACTTTTCATCAATTTATCACAGAGCACTGACTAGCACTCCAAAGAAGATAATGTTTTCTACAGGATTTTTCAGTATTTACTGGCTTCCAAATATTACATCATACATGTCCCAAAAATACCTCCTAACTATATAGAAATTGACAGCAAAAATAAGTTGCAATAGTTATAAACAGCCCTTGAACCCTACCCTGCATTGTCAAAATAATACAAGACCAAGAGACATCTCTTTGTGTCTTCTTACTTATTCCTACACTGCTAAAGGATGACCCTGTGCTGTACATTTTATGGCATCATCAGAATTATGCAGTACTTGAAAAATGTGATTTATTCCATATTAGATATGTATTTCATTAATATTTTAATTTGTTTTTCTCCTATTATATGATCAAATACTTTTGCTGATATTTCTGGAAGATTATAGCTGACCAAATCTTGAGTTTTTTTCTTATTCCTGGAAAGCAGAATATGAATTAAAGAAAGTATGGGTATTCTTGGATATGTTTGAGGAAAAAACAAAAAAAAAGATCAGGATGCAAATAAAATAATTTTCTAAGTTTAAAAACTGACTTCCAAAAATACTTCCATTTTTCAATACTAATCATAGCAAGTGCTTTCAATCCGTCCTAAGTAATTTTGTAATAGAGTTTCAGGAAATTAACAAAATCTCATTCTATACAGATTTTATACAAAGAATGTCTGCTTAAATAAAATTGTAAAAACACTTCCAATTTTATCATTTTTCCCTCTATCCTCATTTTTCTTGTAATTATATGACTCATTTTATCTAACCCAAAAACATAAAATCAACTGAATATTTGTTCATTCACATAGTTAAGTCAGTGTTAACCTAGTATAGACAATTTTCTTAGCATTTGTCTCTTTTTCTGAAAGCTGACAGCTTTTCAACAGCAGATTAAAATATATTCAATTGTGAGTCTTAATAGGAATCTTATGCACCTTTATTTATTAAACAGAAGAAACACTTTAAAGTTAATAAGTTTGCAAAGCTGAATAACCAAAAGAAAAAATATCGTGGGATTAATCTCATTGTGTTATGCAGATGCATTGAAACTGCCTTCAGTATTACATTAACATCACATTGTAAATACTTTTCTACTATGTGGAATGCATGGTGCTCATAGAGTTTACAATTGTTTCCTCTATCACTGTGTTTCTACAATATTTTAAACCTTCTCTGAGTATAAAAATTTTGTTCACCAACTTCTGCATGGTATTCATTGTAACAAAATTTATTAAGGTATGATGTAACAACACTACTACATAGACATTCTTCTGACTTGGGTCAAAAATGAATTTAAAATCATATGCAACCATCTTCTTAGTAAAGAGCCTCAGTAAAGTAGAACTGGCAATATGTGTGACAGGCCATATACCCAAACAGCTTTAGAGACAAGGTCAGGATGTTGTAGGGAGGAATGCAATTTCCTGAGATCTTTTAGAAAGGAGAATCCCTAAAATGAGGTAGCATAAGTAATATCTGTTGTATTACAAAATGAAGGATAAGAAAATATAGTTGAAGAAGGCTCCTAAGCTCCTACAGTATTTTATTCAATCACAAAATGTTTTGTTTTTATATCAATAATATAGAAGACTTAATAGTGACAGTAACTGGTAGCTTCCCCAATGCAAAATGATTTTTGTAGAACCATTATATGAGGAAGGATGTCATTATTATTTATGTCCTATTTAATAAAACATAGGTTGAGAACAAAGACATTGAGATAATAAGGTCAAAAAGAGTCACTAATTGTATGTGCCCAATTTCACATAACCTGGACCTGATTTTTAGAGAATATAATTGTATATTACAGTTTATGAATTCAAAGCACAACTCTAACTAGCTTATGCTGCAGTTATGAGTACCCAGTTGTTTTGCAAATAAGACCATAGGGAATAAAGTCAGTCACCCAGAAAATGAAGAATACATAATCATTGTCCACCTGTGATAATTTGATTTAAGCGACTGATCCAGACTTAAATAGGAAAGCTGAGCAGAGACCTGACAGCAGATAATTTCCCTGGGCATTTCTCAGCTGCCTTCTCCTGCAGCTCCTCTGCCTCATTTACCTACTGCTTTCCAATGTTTAGAACAATTGAAGCAGGAGTCCTGCAGAGAGCAGTCTCCCTCATATGCCCAGGTTTAGGATATGTGGTTAAAGGGAGCACAGAGAGACAACTGCAGGCTCTGGGTTAGACCAGGGGAATCACACCCTGCTAGCAGCTCCCATCACATCCCAGAAGAGCCATCAGCCCACCAAAGGGCCCATCTCTGCAACACCAGAGGAGCACATGGGTTCAGGGACAGACAGGAAGCCAAAGGAAAGACTAAAGATGGTGCACGCTGTCCAGGCCCTGTCAGATTAAGGTATTTGCTGCCTAAAAATGGAGGAAATGCTATGGGATGCACAGGAAAAGCATTTTGGGATTCCACAGAATTTTTCATAGGGTATTTAGAAGAGAAATCAAAGGTAGGGAAGGGTTTTTGTGCTTTGGGGAGGAATAAGAAGGATAAGAGAAAAAAAAAAGTCCATTCTCATGTAAGCAGGGGCTGATCAATAGGCTTATTTGGCCATGCCCTATACCTGAATCACTGTGGTCTGTCCTATCATTTACTAAACTCCACTATCAATTATGTGCTGGTAAGAACCTCTTTACTCTGTGCATGTATGAAATTTGACAAGGGCAAGAGCTGGTTTTGGCACCTGGGACAGAGCAACCCTGAGTGTAATGGAACGCTGGAGTGCAGCATCGTGGAAAAGTATTCAGGGGAATCCTGGTTGATGGCAACTGGAATATGAGTCAGCAGTGTCCCAGCATCCAGGAGGGCAAATCCTGTTCTGGGGTGCATCAGGCACAGCATCACCAGCTGGGCAAGGGAGGGGACTGTCCTGCTCTGCACCAGGGCAGCCTCACCTGACACGTTTGTGCAGTTTTGGGCACCACAATACAAAAGCATTCAAAGAAGGGCCATGAAGATGGTGGAAAGTTTAGAGGGAAAGCTGTATGAGGAGCAGCTGAGGACACTTGGTCTGTTCAGCCTGGAGCAGAAGAGACCATGGGTATTGCAGCAACCTGAGGAGGTCTTCATGGTGAGAGAAGGACAAGAATCTTAGTTGATGATCAGAAGGCTGGATTTATTGATATACCATATATAATACATTATAACTATACTAATAAGAATAAAGAGAGAAGTTGCAGAGCTAAGCTAAGAATAGAAAAGAATCTAAAACAAAGTTCTGTGTCCAGGGAATCTTTCCCCGAACTTGCTCCTGTGATTGGCCCCCAACTGTACACACGGAACATGAACCAATCACAGGTGCATCCTATTGCATTTCACAGCAGCTGATAACAATTGTTTACATTCTTCTTCTGGGGCCCTTGCTTCCCAGAAGATGAACTAGTCTGAAAGAAAGGATTTCTATGAAAAAATGTCTGCGACACCATGGGTAGACCCCAATGAAGTCTACAGCTTCCTCATGAGGGGAGGGGCAGTTTTTCTCTGTGGTAACCAGTGACAGGACCTGAGAGTGTGGCCTCAAGCTGGATCTGGAGAGTTTTAGGTTGGATATTGGACACAGGGTGCTTGGGCACTGGAACAGGCTCCTCAGGGAAGCTGTTACAACTCTAATCCCGCCAGAGTACGAGAAGCTTTTGGTCAACACCTGCAGACACGTAGTGTGATTCTTGAGGCGATCTTTGCAGGGTCAGGAGTTGGACTTTGATGATCCTTGTGAGTCCCTTTTAACTCCAGAAGTTCTATAATTCTGTGTATGTGGAACTCTGGTACAGAAATTGAAGTGACTGTTGGGATGCAAATGAGGCCAATCCAGACAGTAGGTGAAGCGTGCTGGGACCAAGGACTTGCTCTGCATGTGTGTGTGTCTAAGGAGAGCACAGCGGGTTGGCTGCGGGACCAGGGACACATCTCTGTGTGGGTGAAATGATGTGTACCAACAAGTGGAGCAGCACTGTGACCTTGGGCACTTGTAAATTCAGATGCCAGCAACTGGGCATGCTGGGATCCAGGCACAGAGACTGGGTGTCTGAACCCACCTACTGCAGGGATAAACATACTTCAGAGATATATTTATTTCCACTACTGAACTCTGTTCTGGCTCAATCAGAAGGGGTAGCAGGATGAGCCTGTTGATGCTGTCAGTGTTCATGTGAATGCTGTGTGTGTGTCTCTGGGAGCTGTGTGGACAGCCCTTCATATCCAAATGTATATCCAAATGTTCTCTGTTTGTCTGTGTCCACTGGGAACATATTTTCAGCCTCACTTCAGGCTGGACATGGGGGCAAGGAGCTCTAGCAGCCTTGCCTCTCTCAGGCTGTCAAATCCAGTATGAAATATTTTTCTCTGACAACTAGGATTTATTCTCAGAATTATGTGTTTTCTAAACTTAATGGATCAGGGAATCCGTAGTATAAAAATTGGGTCATGAGAAAAACTAACAGAAAATGTGCACATAAACAGGTCTTATTAGGTTATGATTAATTTAGTCATAACTTTTCCTAACCTTTTAAGGTTTTGGGCCCTGTAACTCCTTAATACCATTCTGCTAGGACTCTGCAATGTTTTGTAAGCAATTAAAGCACAATTGCTCTTTGTCTGTGTAGCTGCTGTTCTAATTAATGCCATATTTTTATTATTTTAAAATATTTAATGTTATCTTCCATAACCTCATAGACACTGATGTCATGTGATCATTACATGGCATTAGAATAATAATGTATGTAAACCCAAGACAACAGTTCATGCTATGACTCTGAAGATCCAATGACTGAAAAAGTTTCTCAACTGCAATTATAAAATTCCCTGGCAAATTCCATGTTTAACTTTTCTGTATGCACAAAACAGACCACCACACAACATTTATCATGCATGTTTCTAAATACTACAAACATCCTTTAAAGGAAAAAGAAATTAGCTACTTAATATTCGCTGACTATTTTTTAACCATTATTAAAGTGTGAGTTAATGAAGGTCACGAATCTCCTGTTTCCACCCACATTTTCTTCTGTCAAATACCCAGCAATTCCAATATGCTCAAAACAAGTTTGCTTGCTGATAATGCACCAGAGGTAGTCTGCATGCAGAATAGGCTGACAGTGGTAATGCAGAATTAGTCCAGTGTATCAAAGACACAAGAAACTACTTACTGCTTATCTTGCAAAATCTGAAACAGTTCTCATGAGTGCAGAATTTCCCAGGATTTACTCTTAATGTGGAGCAACCAACCCACTGAGACAGCTAAACAACAAAAAACACAGGCAGGATCATCAAATTTAGGGACCAGTTTAGAAAAATTTTCATCCCAATAACAGTGTATTGCACAGTGCTGTAGATGCTTTAACTTTTGCTATACTGAGGACTTTTCTCTTTCTCTCTGTAGCCTGCTGCTCACTTAGACTCTTTCTACCTTTCTTTATGCATCTTGCAGCTGCTCTGACAGTGTCTTTACCCAGGGCCTCAGGTGCTGCTGTCCTCACAATCTTACAGTGTCAGACTCTGAAGGATAGTTACGTCTGTTAGATCAGGTTCCTTGTAGGAAGGTAATATCATTATTGTTTAAAACACTCTTTTCTTCTTCTGCTTACTCAGTCTTGTCTTATAGATATTATTGTCTGACTCCATAATAAAAGCTGATTGCCCATGTACTCTCATACGTTTCAGTTTGTAACTTGAAGACCTAGTATAGGTAACATAAAGGACAACTGTTAATAATACATAAAAAAGGTATACATGAGTTGGGGGAGAGATTCTTTCTTCTTTCCCCCACTATCCCCATAATTTTAAAAATTGTTTTCCTAAAGTAATTTTGAAGTCAGAGTACTCTATCAGCTACAGACCCCACTAAAAAAAGCTTTGTGCATCTAAATTTGCCTCAATTTTATTTGTACACTCTAGAATAAGAGAGTAATTATGTTGGTTTGTAATTTTTTTCACTGTCTGGGACTGTCTTTATGAGGCATACAGCATTGAATGAGAGTCTGTTCTTAAAATCTCTTTCTGACTCCTCTTATTTATTTCAAAAGTAAGGCAGCATATATTGAAAAATAACAATTCAGGAACAAATCCATAAAAATTCTTTACTTGCCCTTACCAAGGCACACAAATAAATTGTGATGTATCTCGTGAAGAGCACTGGGAGAAAAGTAGTTTGTTCCATGTTCTACTGCAGCACATTCTTTAGCTTCCTCTATTTTAATCCTATGTTAGTTATTTTGTGATAATTTTGCCTTGGCTCTGTTCCCCATATTTTGAGTCAGCATTTATTTCTGTCAGAGACATGCATTGGTTCTAGAGTCAGTTCACTGTATCTAAATAAATTGGGATTTTACCCCAATTTTTTTTTTTCCAATATCTGCACTTGGGATTTTTCTGCATCTAGAACATATGATCCTACTTTTATCACTATTAGAGAATGTTGGCAAAACACTAATTCCTAGTAAATAATATATGCAATTGAGTTGAGCTAATTACTATCAGAAATCTAATTTTCAGGTAATGAAAGTCCAGTGCATAGTTAAGCTTTAAAATACAACTGGAAGCAGTGCTTTCAAATCTAAATCCAGTCTCAGTAGGAGTTTCTATTTATCCAGTTTTCAGGTTGGCAGAGAGTAATGCTTCACAGGGTTACTTACTTAGCCTTTTTATCATTTTTCCTATTAGTAACTACACCTTTGTTTAGAGCAGATGTTAGGGTTGTGCAAAATGCTTGTTTCAAAGCACTGCACGTTCAAATAAATTTAGGCCTGCTTTTTGATTTTTCTTTTTAATTATCTTGATTATTCCATTGAAAATTAAGCTTTTTAGTTAACATTATTTACCAGCATTCTCTATCTATACATTATAAAATGTAGGTCATTGACTCAATTTCTTATTTCTTTTCTCACATATGGAAGTGCGAGTGTTAGTCCTTTTTTTTCCTCTCTAGCATAGACTACAAGTTTTTTCTTTTCTCTGTTTTTACTCAGGTGGCTGTCAAGCATATCCAATTTTAATGTGATGTGGTGGCATTTTAACTTAATAAATCCCAACTATATTATGAGTTATTGTTACTGACTTTGGTGGTTTTTTGAGCTTATGGGTTTTGGATTTTGTTTGTTCGGGATTTGTTTTGTTGTGGGTGTTTTCTTTTTGTTTGTTTGTTTTTCCTGTTTCTTTTTTTAATTCTCATGTGTGGGGTTTTATTTATTCCAAAACAATGACTAGATTTTTTCAAACTTGAAAAATATATGCTGCCAGGCTTATTGGTTCTTCTTCAAGACTTAAGTAATAAGAGTAATCATGAAAACTGGGAATAAAGAAAAATTAGTAAGTTTTTTCTTTAAATAATTATGTCAGACCATCTATAAGAGACAGTATCTGAGTTTAGGCAGGAAAATATGGGATTATATATGAGAAAAAAAAAAGCAGATGGCAATCTATTGTCTTGTTGAATAAGACAGTGATGAAAGGCAGTGCATAATTTTCATAGTTATTCTAGTGTATTGACTAAAAAAATGTAAAAAAATGCTTTAGAATCTGTTATTACAGAAATGGTATCTACTCTGTGATTCCTATTTCTATGACACTCTCAAATACAGTGTGAACTCTTATTTATGATCCTTTACATGTCTTTCATGTTTATAGAGAGAGCTGTCTCTATTTTTTTCCTCTCTTTTTCAGCCAGGGTTTTTTTTGCAAAATTTCTACTGATATGAGAAATTCTTGCTGGCGGTGGTACTTCTCAAATGTAATAAGAAACCTCTTTTAAGATGCTAGAATACTAAAATATAGATTATTAACTCTAGTCTTCTGGCCAAATTCATGTTGGGCCATCTACCCAACTTTTAAAGATGTTTTGATGTTTCTGTTGGAGAAGTTATTTATCTTTATTACTGGCCTAAGGCAAGACTGATGTGATTTGTTGAACAACTGTTTTATTTCAGTAGCAGTAAATTGATTAGGTTTCCTCAGAACCCTTGAAAAAATTGTGAACACTGGAAGGGTCTGAATGAACTTCTCTTTGCTCACAGACATGGCTATATAGTTGAGTCATAATTATCTGAGTTTTATTTAAGGTCCATATAAAGAGTTTGTTAGATGCTAAATATGATTTCTATACTTAAGACCAAACGTGGAAGAGTTTATATTCAGTTTAATGCTAAGAGATGTTATCTATAAATTTCTTTTACAGTTTCCAAATCTTAAATATTTTAAGAACTTCTGAAAAGATCCTAAAATTCCAATTCTATCAGGAAAAGTTATAGTTGCCTTCTCTTAGTGACATGTTCTTGAATAACGCAAAAAAGAAAATAATGTAACCTCTCAAGCACTTTAGAAAAAGCTGGCATGACAGGCCACATACAAATAGTTATCACATGTTTTTCTTTAGGGATACATCTAGCTCTGCCTGCCACAAATAAATATTTACTACTGTATTCCAGGTATTCCTGGCAAATGAAGGATTTAATTTAGAATGAAGGACATTCATGTGTCTAACAAGCTTCCACTACTTGCAGTGTAAAACTCTCAAAGAACTCTAGAGCAACAGCAAATATAATTAAAGGAGATTTAGATAATTGAAAGCATAATAGATTTTTGTTTCAACAACAAATTAAGTAGTGGTCTAGACCAAAATGTACCACAAGTGGTGACTTTTTCGTCGTGTAAGAGGGACTCAACACAGAGGGTCACTGTTTCCATTGAACGACTCGCCTACAGTTTGGAGATACAGCTCCAGACTGTGAAAATTCCTTCTGGCATTATTGCAATCTTTAGCTCTTCATTCCTCTCCATAAACAAAAGCCTCAGCAAAGAACTGAGAAAGGGATTGCACATCACAGTATGAAGCTGAGGCTAAAGAAATGGATTTAAATGTCCTCTGTAGAGTGCAACTGAAACACCACAAAATCGGTCCCAGTGGAATACAACAGATAACATGACAAGGCTGAGTTCTGGAGCATAAAGATGTAAGACAGAGGAAAAAAAAATTACTCTTAGAAGTTAGCTCATTGTTTATCACAGTTTATAAAATCACTTTTACTTCCACATCAACGCAATAGATTGTTGTAATCTTTTCTATGACATTCATTAGAGCTGTGCTAGCAATGTTAAATTCATTGCCTTCCCTCTCCTGCTACAAATTATATCTGAAAGGAAACTTAAAAAATCAAGTAAAGGTTGGTGTTGGAAGGGACATGTGGTGGTCCCCCAGTCTCATCCCCCTACTCAGGAGGATCAGTTGTAATATTTTGCTCAGGACCATATCCAAATGAATTTTGAGTATTTTCCAGCAATTTCCATGCTGTACAACCACTGTAATACTCTGCAGCCTCTACAGCCAACATGTGCCAGTGCATTAAAATACTATTTCCTGATCCTCAGATGGAAATTCCCATGTTTCAGTATCTATATATTTTTCAAGGTTTTATATTTATTCCATATTGCAGCCTCTGCATGCTTTGCTTTTGCTATTCTTTTTTTATATGCAATTCTTAGTTAGCTTTTTTGGGTAGAATGTTTTAGGCATTATTTAGAAAAAGAATGGTGAATTTAACTGTCAGTTTACCATGAAAAAATCAATCTAAAGAAAACTTATAATAGCCCACAAGACAAAGTACCCACAAAACAGGATAACAAAATAGTCAGGGGTTTTCTGTCAGTTTTTTTTTTCTCCCTTTGTTTATGCAATTATGAGCCAAGCACATAAATGAAATGGGAAATTATGCTTCCACACACTGTATCTATGTTAAAGACATTTAAATAGAAATTCAAATTACTGAAAATGTAAACAACACAGTGATAGCAGAGTACACAGTGGATGTTAGCTACATGATTAGAAAAGGAAAACAGAGTGAAATATTTCAAAGACAACTTACCTATGAAATAGAGAAATATGCAATATTCTGTCAATCTAATGCAATAAATTCTGTCAATCCAAAGTGTCTGTCTTCTAAATATTTTCAAAATGGAAATATTCATAATATCCTTAGCTAGGAAAAATGAATTTATAATCAATTTTATGGAAATATTTATAATTTTACATCTCAGAAATTTACTTGGGTAAAAAGTGAGGTGCATAACCTCAAGAAACAGAGTTCACTAATACTGCATGTATCTTGCTTCTTAGAAGAACAGATGTTATTATACAAAAAGTCTCTTTAGCTTTAACAGTTCAAATAGTTTGGAAGTGAAATCAATGTTTGACACTATATCCTGCCAACAGTGCTGCCACTGATAACGCTGGCCATGCCATCAGTCAAAATATACACAGACTGATATCAAGACAGCTTAAGAGTTGTAAATTCAAGGTGCACTTGAAAGTCCAGTACTAATATTGAAATAGAAAACAAAAATATAAGTACTATTTATAGTATTCAAAATATATATGCTAATAAAAATGAGCTGCCAATAATAGCTGTATTAAGCAGTTTTGCATTTTTTCCTTATCTGTCATGCTGAGTTAACTTCAAATCTCATCACTTTTTCCTTCAGGTACAAAGAGAATTTCTTAAACCTTGCCCTTTTAACAAAAAATTTTAGTTCCTGACATCAAAATATTTGGAGAAGGAAGGTATTACTGACCAATAAACCCCTACAATGAAAGAATGCTCAGAAGACAGTAAGGGAGATGAGCCTATAAAGCTCTGGGAATAAAGCAGGCTGTGGCTGCCCACAGCTGTTGTAGAAGCTGATTGTATCTCAGGCACAGGGCTCTGGAATGGATCAATAGCATAAATGTTTACCCCTGAGCTCATTAATACAGTGCAAGTGTGTCCCTAATTAGCTAGACAAGCATGGGGGTGGGGAGGGCGAGAAGTGAATATGGGTCTCAGCCTGACATAGTTAATGGAAACTAGAGAAACTCAAAAGTACTTTGAAGGGAGTAATGGGCTTCAGCTGGAATGCACAACTCATGCAGTCCATTCTGGGGCTGGGGATGCTCAGCATCATGGTGGTGAGCACATCACAGACACTGGTTTTGAGAATGACAATAGCATTGAAATGTGTATTGCAATTGCTATGTATTCTGTTAGCTGTAACTTACATTCTTATTCTGCTATGCAATACATTTTGCATTACTCTGCTAATTTGTAAATCTCGTGCAACATCAAGTATTTTTCTTAAGTAAATTTGTTATTGAACTACACACTGCATGCGGATTATCTAAAACAACCTGTTTGGGGTCATATAGCAAAAGAGTCACACAGAGTTGGGGACTCTGGTAGAAGAGTAACAGAACATGCTCATATGAACATAATAAAAATCACATATTCTAAAATTTTTCTGGAAATGTCATAAAAGCATCAACATCCTAGTCTAACGACTTCAGACAGCCTGTGTTTTCTTGCTTGTTTCTGTTGTCATCTTATTGCAAAAGTTCCATACCTTCTCAGTGATTTCTCATGGGCATCTCCCTACAGCACAGCCAACAAACTCCAGCTCTCTCCTCACGCAGCTAACCCACTCTTTGTAGCACTCATCTTCCTATTGGGCACAGCTGGGGCCTGTTCAGGACAGGCCTGTTCCTAGTCTTTGGTGATCAGTACAGCTGCAACTCCTCAGGTGTGAGACTACCTTCTGCACCATCTTGATTTTCTTACATTCCATCCCTCCACATATTTCAACAACTGCAGCATGTGACAAAATAGCAAGCAAATGAATAAAAACAAATTTTATGCAGTATTTAATTTTAATTTATCTTTTTAATATTTCAGAGGGTTATTTTGTGTAATTTAAGCATGATTATTAGAAGAATTTTCAAAGTTCTGTAAATGAAAATGGTTTTTAATATATATAAAACTAAAACTTACATATATGACTATTTGTACTGTTAACATAGCTAATGGTTGAGATAACCCAAATTTTCTTTATAATGGAATATACAGAAACTAATATTAGCAATCATATTCTTAGCTATTCAAAATGGATGCAATTTTTGTTGAGCTAGTGGCAGTTACAAAGGCATAGTGGTGAATTTTAAAAACTTCAGATGTTTTTATAGGAAATGCAGTTGCTTTTATACTTCCTGATTGCCTTAGTAAACTGGTAGTGCCATGTGTACCCTGTGGTTTTGAAGCTATGTATTTAGATATGAGACATGTAGGAGACAGGCACACTTCTTTGCCCCCACCCAGTACAGCATCTAGTATCTCAGTTAATTGGTTTTTGTCTGGCTGTTGTTTTCTTTTAAGTTGTCAAAGTTTTTTCAGAAGCATTTGGAATACAGTAGTGTTGTCACTCTCTGTCAAACTTCTGGTAGCTACTGAATTCTCCTATTTTATCTGTGTTTTCTAAAGATTAACCATGAATGGCAAGATTTGCATACAAACAAGAATACAAACAGCAGATGAATCCAGATCAGTGTTCTTGATATTTACAACTAATGCATATGGCATTTACTATTTTCTTCCACTTTCTTTTACCTGTAAAACTATAAAGATAATATTACTATTCTAATTGCCTTCATCTAAATTATTCCAGCTTCCTATTTTTGGGAAATATCATTGACTTAAGAGATTATTTTAAACAGTTTAAACAAAAAAGAATCAAACTTGCTGATGTTCTGGTGTTGTACTCTAAAGAACAAACCACATCGTACAGCATAACTGATATCAAGCATGATGCCAAATACCATTATTCATATTGAGTTATTCAAATTGAATTAAAGTCTGAACTATAAGTCTAGTTTGTCCATTTGGCCTTTACCAGATTTACTTTGGCCTGAAAACAGAGGATGGCACATTGAATTACTCGGGAGCTCTCTGTGTCCCTTGTTTCCTCGGAGCGTTTTTGTGCTGCCGTGATTCAGTCTTTTCCTCCTGTCCACAAGGCAGTGCAATTGTCTGTGCACTGAAGTTCATGGATCACTGGCATACAAGCACCAGTGGCCATGTGTCAGCAAAAGGGATTTACTCAGTCAGGAGGATACTTTTGTGGTGGAAGAGGGAATCTGCAGCCCAGAGAGCACTTTCTGTGACCACTGGGTGATTTACTTCTTCTCACGCTGTTAAACGCCAATTGTCTAAAGAAAATATGAATTAACAACTGTTCTGTCTCCCAAAGGAATAAATGAAGCAATCTTATTTTTAATCCTTCTTTGGTTAATTAGCTTATTGATCTTTGTATTGCCACTACTCCTCAAGCTGCTTTTTTTTTCTCTCATTCTTCTGCTCACTTATCATTCCATATATTTTCTCTTATACATTACATGCCTTCATTCTTTTACATACCAAACACATCCACCAAGTTTGAAGTACCAAACAGAAAGCTAAATTTCTTACAGAAGAATCAGTGTATTATTTTTATATTATACTCAATTATTTTAATCTGAAGTTATGATATATTCTATTCTCTTTTGAAGTAAAAAGGATAAAAAAAAGGCAAAAAAAATTGAACTGGAAGATTGTATCTCATAACAATCCATTATAATATGATTCTTGTCAACAGTCAAGTTAATATTTTGAGATCTATGAGCCTAAATTAGGAATCTAAATTGTTAGTTATATTATGTACTTTAGAAAAATTGCTGAGTATTTTAAAAATTAATGAGATTAATTCAGTTTTGGATTTTACTCCAGTTAAGTCTTTCCGGATTCAATAGCAACAGTCAAAAGAGCAAATAAGACTTTATAAAATTCTGTTATTAGTGTCTGATTCAGCTTACTCCATACTGATGTCCTCAGAGACAACCAGTCTGACTTTCTTTGGATCACAAAATGAATATCACTCTTTCACAAAAATCCATCCACAGTCACTTGCACATCTTTGTGACACCCACTGGTTTTCCCACTTTTGTCAAATTGAACTTTTCCAATTCGATTCTAGTAAAAGCAACACTATCTTAAATACATGCAATAAAACTGTGACCAAACTTGTTGAAGGTTTTTAAGGTAGGCATGTATTTAGCTACATGAAAATAGAGATATTTGCACCACTACCTGAATAAGCTGCAATTAAAGGCAGTTATATATTCAGATGAAATCAATAGAAAATTCTCCTTGAATATTTTTGAATACTTGCTGTGAATAAAGTTCTACATAAAGAAATGACCCATGAATACTGGAATCTAGCCTGCAGTAAGAAATGGAAGCAGGCAATTGCTACTCTGCATTCAGGTACTTGACACTAATCCTGAAACATTTCACTTATACTGAAAAGCAAAGTTTACCAATACCATTCCTTTCCCTCTCACCTTAAGTGTATAGTTTTATGTGAGAAATATTAACTCTGATTTTCTTTCTCTTTGAGCTAATTTTAACATGTAGCCTTATTTTGCCAATGATGGGTTGCTAGCCTTTTACTGAAGTCAAAGGTGTCACAACTGCTGTTTTTCAGAATTGCTCTGTCAGAACTTTCCTCAACTTTCCTGTAGCTTTGTTTTTGCTTGGTTTAGCTCTATCAGCATCTTCTCTAAGAGACCAGCAGTCCATGACTATTTTATTTTACTTTTAATTATCTGTATATGATACAAGACATTAGTAACAACTAGGAACTATTCTATCCAGAATTAGATATTTATAACCTTAATATGACAACATAGAGAATTAATAGTCTAATTGAATAGCAAGTGCTTTCAGAAGTGTAGACAAAGAAAACACTGTAGAAGAGTGCAGCTATGGGGTAAGGGATGGAATTTTGGTCTGGCACAAAAGACCTAAGGGCTATAATCAGCTCATCCACAGTCAATTAAAGAAGTACAGATCTGAGCAAAACCATCTAAAAGACATGAAAAAGCACACATATCATGAATTTGGAGTAATGTGGAGCTGCAGACTAATGAAGAAAGATCAAAGTTGTAAAACTGTTATCAAATGTGTAAATGTTGTTCTTGGAGCAGAAAAAAAACTATTAACATGAGCATGGTATTTCTCCAACAGGTGGCTGCAGACACTGACAGCTTGCTATAATACACCCCTGTCCCCACCATCTTCACACACCCATCAGCCTTTGAACACAGAAGAGCACAGTAAGTGGAAGAACAGCACCAGGAAAAGGGGTAGAAACAAAAGAGCTCTTACCATTTTTAATTGTATTTACACTTCCATTTCCTGTATACAGTGTGTTGGGCCCAGGTGGCAGATAAGACCCCACCCAGTTGGATGAGGGAAACAATTGGAAATGCAAAAGCAGGGGGAAACAACCCAAACCTCTGGGCTGAGATAAAGGCAGTTTAAAAAAATTATGGGGGAAAAAAACCAAACAAAACAACCCACACCAAGCAAGCAAACAAAAAGAAACCCTCAAACTCAAGTGGTACAAAAGCAGCCGTTGCCACCTGCAGAGAAATGGCCAGCCAGTCCTTGGGCAGTGGCTGCTTTGGAGATAACGCAGCCCCAGTTTTGTTGCTCACCATGAAATCACGGAGTATGAAATGCCCCTTTGGCCAGCTGGCTTGAGGTGCTCTGGCTATATCTCTCTGTAATCATGAAATCACAGAGAGGTGTTTGGAAGGGACCTTAGAGATCACCTGGTTCCAGCCCTGCTGCCATGATCCAGGACGCTGTTCACGACAACTTGCAGTTTCTTGCCCTTCCCTAGCAAGCTTGCTGACAGAGGCAGGGAAAGAAACAGATACTGTCTTTACTATTATGAATACTGCAAGCACTATTCAGTAATAGGTACAACTGGTGTGCTATCAACAATTTTGCTCACCAACATAAAGTACTAAATTGCCAAACTAAATACAGACTGCCATGAAGAAAATTAACTTCTTCCCTGCCAAATTCATTACAATCTCTATGCCTTTTTCCATGCCATTTACATAATTCTCAGGCCCTACATTATTCAGTATATTTTTACCAGCCACAGAAAACCCCTTTTCTGTCCTTTGACACATACACAGATAGTATTGCTTCAATTGTGTTCGTCTAATGTCTATCTCCATTCAAATTTCCATTCAGTTAATTTAGTTCTTGACTTAAGCTTTTTCTGTTGTGATGGTCATTCAGGACAGATTAGTGAACTAAATTCCATTATATCTGAGCCATATGTTGCATCACTCTAGGCTTCCTCCATATTCTATGTGAGCAGTTCATTTAAGTAGCCACCCTAGACATAGATTTGGAGCAGAAAATCAAATTAAATAGTGTCATTGCTCAGGCTTAATAGGGAAACCAAAAAATTATCATCCATGATATTACCATTTTTACAATGTAGGAATGATGAAACATCGTATACTGGATCCTAATATTGCATTATTGTAGTCATGCATCTCTTATCTAAGAAAGTGCATTGACTATAGAGAACATGTGCATCACACTATTTTAAAATGAATCACAGCTTTTATCTCTTTACATTTATTAGCAGTTTCAGGAGTGTGCCCCCTATGTTTTTTTGCATGATTTTATGATTATTGCTGGAAGCAATGAGCATGTTTTACACTTTTCTGATTCTTTCTTCTCAGCTTCCTTCAGTGAAGAAATTTATTCTTAAGACATCCTGGGGGAAAGAAGTAGGTGGTAGAGCAGCACATTCCTTACATCAGAATTTCTGTTAGTGTCCTTTTAAAGATATATTTATTAACTATAAGTGCAGTTAAACCTTGTCATAGAACTTTCCTTTTTTATTATTGTATTGTTAATAGTTATTAACTAGTATAACATCTACAGTAAAGTACCTATATGAAGTACACATCATAGCACAGGCTGCTTTCTTAAATATTCATCATCTACCTCCTGCAAAAAAGCTGTCTTATATTTTAAAGTAAACATTCATCTCTTATTTGGCCACCTCCTACTTAGGCTAAAAATTTCACAAACTTGTTTTTTTCAGATTGTGTGGGTGGGGCCATAGATTTTTGTTTCGCTGGTTGTTGTTTGGTTTTTTTGGGTTTTTTTTTTGTTTTTTGTTTTGTTGTCTTTTTTTTTTGTTGTTGTTTTTTGTTGTTGTTGTTCTTGGAAATAATTTTATTTTGAAGCCTGTTTTCTTTTGCCAGCTCTAGATGACAACTTGTAATTCATACCCTACCAACCTCTGACTCTGAAGAGACAAAACCCTACATCCTCTGATAGGTGGAAAGGCTGAAAGTCACAGTACTAGCAGGATGGATGTTTTCTTTCTATAGAATTGGAATCTCATAAATTGTGATTTTGGGTTGCCTATCTAATCACTGAGTGTGTCACACCCATGACAAAGTAATCAGAATTATCTCTGTAGTGTTCAGATTTCTCTTTTTCATTAAGAAAACTTTGGGGAAGCATGGAAAGAACTGTGGAGAATTAAATCAGGCTTGTTTTTGGGAAGATGGGATTGACATCTGCACTCTCCCTCAGTCAGTATATAATAAAAATCCAAATGGTTTATCAAGCATGTGGGTTATCTAAGGACTTGTTTCCACGTACCAGTACTTAAAATAAGCTGTGCCTTATATACATAAAACCTTTATAATGATGGACTGTGTGTTTCCTAATCAGTGTGTGGTTCCTAAGTGACCAAATAACAACCACAGATTTGCAATAGGCCTGAGATAAAATATGCTTTGATAGAATTTACTGCTTAAGCACATACAGAGTCAGTAAAAAGATTTGCAAACATAGGGTTAGACAAAGTAAAGAGAAAGGAGATATTATTATAAATGATAAGACTAATTGTCAGGCTTTCTTTTTATTGATTTAAGAATTTGATTGACTAATGTAAACAAACTAATAAAAGAAATACTACTCAGTCTTATGTTTGTAATTGGATACAGACAAATTAAAGAGGTTATATAGCAGAGAACTTATATTTCACTTTCTCAGTGCATGGGTAGAACCAGAGAGGAAGGCACTGTCTTTTTTAATGGAGCTCATTTGGCAACTGAAAGAAAAGAATAAGGACACTAAAATATCATTTCTGCATTTTTGCACTTGCTTTGTTAATGCACTCACATCTTATTACTGAGTACTCCTCTGTGTTTTCTACACTGACGCAGAGTTACTGATATCAATGAAACTATCCTGACATCCTGGATTTTTCACCTCTGAGTGTCAGAGAACTTAAGTTTTTTCATGTTATTTATTCTTTTACATTTGAGAGCATAATATTTAATTGAAAGTATTATTTAATATTAAAAAGTTCAGTGATGCCTGACTCTTGCTGGGAAAAATTATTTGCACTTAATTAGAGAGCATTTATTGGATTGCATTTTGTCCTTTTTTTATCACAGGTTTAAATAAAAAGAGAACATGCAAGAACAAACCAGAAGGAATGCTTTTCATCACATTCTGAAGGTTATACTGCCTGATGAGCAATTGCTTAATATTTCTTTTCAGCATGATTACCTACCTTCCTCTTCTAAAAATCCCAGAAGTATTTAGAAAATGCCTGAGGTATCACAATAATGTGCAGACACAGCCTGTCAGACACACATGAATTAAACCTGACCAGAAGACTCCCGTATAAATTGAATTTCCCTAAGTTTGCTAGTCCTTCAAAATGAAAATTTCTCATGGTGCTGAACCAGTATCTGTCATCAGTCAGCACTGTAAGTGCAGCTCAAAAGGAAGGATCCCAGCGAGTCCACTACTTTCCCAGCACATTTTCAGTTCATAGCAGTTGATACAATAAGAAATGACAGTCAGCTAGAAAACTTGAGTGACAAGAAACTGAATGTTCTCTTCTCATTAATACATGAATTTGACTGTATTTCTTTCAGTTCCAAGTTCCTTTCTAAGAGGATAGGTTTTTGTTTGCTTTTTTTCCTGAGCTCCCCTTTATTTAAATCTAAGATCTAGCATATATCTGAAGATTTTTTTTCTTCCTTTTATCCAGTTTGCTCAAAAAAAGGCTAGAATGACTAAAGTTTGTGTTACTCACTCTTGTGAACTGCATGATGTCCTCAGTGAACATTAAATTCAATGTGCCCTGTTAGAGCAATAAAATCTTCTTTGTGTAATGAGCAGTATATGTGGCACTTCACCAGCAGCTGAGAAAAAGACCAAATTGTCATTTAGAGGGATAGATTTCCTTCAGGCCTTTAGCTTACCATGGAATGCACAACACATGGTAGAACTTGGTTTGCCTGCCCTTTCCTGACCAGCTAGCATTAAACATTTTTTTTCTGCATTAATGCAAATGGAAATCCCAGTCTGAGACTGGCTGAGAATTTTGGTTAAGAATTACAGAAAAAAAACCCCTCAACCGTCCAACATGTTTTAATACGTATCTTGCAGCACTACAACTTCTGTAGGTTTTGTGCATTTTCTTCTCTATTTTGGTTTTTAATTTAGAATTTATCAGACTACACACTTGATCTGTAATCTAATATGAAATTCTGATCTGTCAAGTGTCTACAGGTCCTTTGTAACTTCATAAATTGAAAGAATTTTAAGGTGCATACAATAATCATCATTATTTGTACTCCTAAATTAAAAAATATTTCAAAAGAAATTGTTTCCTAATGCTTAAATGAAGGCTTAGTGGTAAAGTACCTAATCTAATGAACATAGACACAGGTTTTAGTCTCCATAGCATGAAATTATTAAGACATTTGTTGATTGTCTGGAGATGGGATGAGAAGAACCTTTTTATTTCAAAAAATGTCAGCACTAACATTAAGTAAAAGGATAATAAAAATAATTTAAAAACCAATCCAGACTCAAATATATGAATAAATAAATTATTGAAGGGTCATGTGATTGAAAACTTCCTCATGTTCATTGCCCAAAGAGATTTCTGTCTTGTGATTTTCCATGGTATTCTTGTCATTACAGTAGGTTACTCTTTAACCTTGGCCTCCCATGCTCACTCAATTCAACTTCTACTACACAACTGGGATTGGTAGATTACTCATGTTAGATTTGTGTATAAGCTGCAAAAATATTTCAGAGGGGAGTTTTCTTGCAAGATCAGCATTCTTATTCCATCCTGTACAGCTGCATACAGAAGAAGAGTAAAGCAGAGATGTCAGGATATACTGCATTCTTCAGTTTTCATTAACTGATCTGTTAGTCTTCTTTTTTAGTTGATCTTTTAATTAGTTGATTAATTCAGATTCAAGATAAAGTATTTTAATGAATATAGGAATGCTGGAAGTTAGTTTTTGAGACAAATTGAAATAAGAGAAACATGACCCTCTCAAAATAGGAAAAAATCAATGAAAATTGTACAAAGTTTATAGATCTTGTACATATTTCCACTGTTGTATTGATAAACATGGAAGGGATTAGAAATTGTATTATCTCCTCTCAGTTTGCCCTTCAATTGCTCTAAAAAGGCCCAGAAAATAAACAAATAGACAAAGAGAAACTGTAAAGGGATGTGTAATTCAGTTCCAAGTCTCAGATTTCATACTTACATTGCCAGTTGAAATATATTTAACTGCTGACAATCAAGAAATAACTCAAGTGTAACAAAGGCTTACCTCATAATACATTTCCATCCCTGTAAACATATGTATAAAAAGTTGTTTATTTCCTAGACATTGTCATCCTATCATTGTCATCTCTATGTGATTTGACTGTACAGGTTATGACAGAAATAAAGCTTAGTGTTACCATTTGACTCTCAAAAATGGAAAAAAAATCATGACCCTAAGGACCTCTCAGAAAATATATTCTAAAATACATTACAAATAAACCTTGCACACTGGATCATAAATGTGTATGTTAAGTGTTTTTTACAAAAATTTGTGATTTATAAAAATAAGTCATTCTATTCCACAGCATACCTGGAAATGTATGAGGATACTCTCAGTCAATCATCCAGAGACTAGGAAGATGGAAAAAAATAGACAAGATATGAATATAAGGTTCAATTCAAAGCCTAAGGAGGAAGAAAGGTTTCTTCTCAATTTCTTCATTGGTCCTGTGAGAGTGCCACACTATTACCTGTGATGAAGGAACAAAAATATGTGACGAATACCTTTGCTATAGCACAGATGTTCTGAGATAATTAATGCACTAGATTTTATCTACATAATCCTTTAAAATGAAAGAGGCTTGCTTATTAATAGTCAGAAATTCTATTTATAGCCTACTTTTTTTTCTGTTGTCTTTCACAGTTGAAAAATTCTAAACTACAGGTGAATCACTGTGAAAATATGCAAAACACTATGTATTTGCTGTTTATTAAATTTAAAAAAATAGCTCAATACACTTTCAGTACTTTTTGCTAGAACTGTAGAAATATAATATTTTAGAGAAATCTTAATAATGTAGAGATGAACTTCATGGTTTTTTTCCCCCAATAGCTAAATAAATGCCCAAATAAAAGTAGTACAGCATAAGTAATTCAAACTTTTTAATTTAAAGTTGGAATATCCACAGTTAGAACTTGAAATACTATGTGCTTTTTTCTATATACAGTAGAATTCAGAATAGGGCAAGTTTGATGGATAGTCAGATTCTAAAATTTTGCCTGACATTATAGACAATATATCTGATAACAAAATTCATTCTTTTATTTTTATAGAGTATTCGTGATACTGATTTTTTTTTTAATCTGACTAGAGTTAGTGGCAAAACACAATAAAAAGTGCTCATCTGAATATCTAATTTCCAAAATATCATTAATTGTGAAAAAATAGTTTATAGTTCATTAACTATTCAAACCTATCATAACAAATGAATTTCATATTAGAGAGATATTTATTCTTCTATTCTTGAATTTCTTTAAATTTATTTTAATATGTGGTAATTGGCACAGTAACCACATTAGTACAATTCTACTGAAATCAGCAAATGCTGAGACATCTTAAACATCTTAAATTTTTACTACAACACCACTCCCCACCTCTGATCTATAGAATGATTCCTTTTTGGTTTGGGGTACATAAACTTCTGTGAAAAGATATTAGATCTGAACCTCTGCTCTCTCAGCCTCAAATTCATGTCTTAGCACATGGGTGGGAAATATACCTTCAGCAGTTTTTACATCTCATTAAACAATGATAATTGCTTTAATTTGATTATGTGGCAAAATGCATTTTTCATGAGTTGTAATCATCTAAACAGACCTTTCAAACTCAAGATGTTTGATCATGCAAGAGGTTTTGACCCTATAATAACAGAAAAACTAGAAAACACATAGAAAAATAAATATAAGGACTGGAAAATGAAAGAAAGTCACAACAAGAGTGATCTGTCTTCAGTCTGACTACTTGATCATTGTTTTAGAGGAGCAGCAAACTTTGCGATAAATAAACAAAAATAGTACAAAGCCTGAGAAATCATAAGTGAATTAAATAAATTTTATTGATTTATTTTATTTATTTAAAGACTTGTAAAAAATCATATTATCATATTAGAAAAGACATAGAAAGAACAAATTACAATATAATCATTGCAATGAGCTATGTGTTGAGAAGAACATAGTTTCTCTACAGATATGCTGCACTGTGTCCTGGTTCTTTGTTAATGCATTGCTATAGGACACGAAATAAATGACATGCGCATTGGAACCTCCAAGGTAAAAAGAAGGGAAGTTTAATTTCTGACTCCAACATTTACAGACTTTCAAAAGTGTCATTGGAGGATGAAAGTGCTACCTCTCCAATGTCACTGGACAAGACAATAGTCCATCAAATTTCTCCTCCTTCAGAGAAAAAATGTAAACCAATAATTATTTACATCAAGCTGCGTGAGAAAGTTCATTACAAGAATGTGAACATCAGAAGGCTTAGAAGAACTTAAAAGAACAGGGCCACACTAACGAGGAATTACCATGTTTCATTATGTTTACCTTTCATTAGGTTAACCTTGTGCAAGGCCACTTTTGTCTGGGCAGGGCTTTGTGGACACCCATGTGTCCTGGCCAAGCTGTCACCGTGGCTCTGGCCAGGGCCCAGGCCCAGAGCCCCTGAGGCAGTGATGGCGCCGGGCTTGCAAGGGTTCCTCAGGGCTGAAGAGATGGACGAGAGTCTTGACTCCATGATCAGAAGGCTGGATTTATTAGTTTATTATATATAATACATTAAGACTATACTAAAAGGAATAGAGAGAAAAGTTCAGAAGCTACTCAGCTAAGAATAGAATAGGAATCAATAAACACAGGAGCTCTCTCTGATTCTGTCCCAGAGAGAGCTCGGCCTGTGGTTGGCCCTTAATTGTACACATGCAGCATGGGCTAATCTCAGGCGCACCTGTTGCATTCCACAGCAGCAGACAACCATTGTTTACGTTCTTTCTCTGGGGCCTCAGCTTCCAAAAGAGGGAAAAGTCCTAAAGAAAGGATTTTTATGAAAAGATGTCTTTGACAGCAGTGACACTGCAGCAGGGCTGGTCCCCATGTCCCCACTGCCCTGACCTGCCCCCAAGGACCCTGCCCAGGAGCACAGCCTGGCCTCAGCCCATCCCATCCCATTATCCCATTATCCCATTATCCCATTATCCCATTATCCCATTATCCCATTATCCCATTATCCCATCCCCAGGGCATGCAGTGGGGCTGCCCTCTGGAGCTCCTGGCTGTGGAGGTTGGCCACAGCCTGGCCCCATCCCTCTGCTTTGCCGGGGTGTCCCTGCAGCTGCCCTGACACACAGACACACTCATCCAGGACAGAGCTGTCAACACTTCCAGCCACGCTCATCCCTTTGAAAGGGGATGTAGGGCCTCTGAATTGAATACATGTACAGCTGTGCACCAACAGTTTTTGTGCGCTTCACACCACGGCCTTTGCTGTAGTGTGGCCTTTTTTCCTTAATTTCCCCATGTGAAATAACTATGCAAAGCATTTTTTCTCTTAAAAACTACAGTACTTTTCCCAATCATACTGAATGTGACAGCACATATCTAGAAAACAAGACCTACAGTGAACTCAGAAGACAGCCACCATTTATCCCTACTCACCTAAATACTTTCTGTGTTCATATTGATAGGCTGCAGTATTTACAGTAGTCTGACCCTGAAAATAAAAAAAACAAACAAAAAATGTATACACCCTGTTTCCTTCTTAAGTTTGTTTTGGTCCAGGCACGTAAGTTTGGAATGAAATGACTTAGTAATTAAAGCAATCTTTCAAAAGCCCAAGGGCAGTAATAACAATTGATTAACATTCAGAGAATGATAAACCATGTTGTAGTGTGCAATACTATATTTTAAAGAGAGATACCTGTCGGGAGTTTAGTTCAAGCATGGCTTAAAGAAAAAGGCCACGAAGCCATGCAGCTGAGAGAGGAGTAGCAGGTAGCTGTGAAGCAGTTTCAAAGCAGCTTCCAGCCTGACTTCTATAAACAATTAGTCTCTCTCAGGCATCCTTGTATAAGCAATAAAGTTCTCAGGCAGTCTTCCCATAACAAAGGTAACATCCTCTCTGGGAAAAGATGGCACCCTGGGAACAGTTATGGAAGTTTTGGGAACCGTTCGTATCACAGTGAGAACACTGATTTTGTTTGATGTAAACAATCAACGGTATTGTAAAACAAAAGGAGTGGTTAGAGTTTTCTCTGTTAGCCTATCATAAAGCTGTATTTTGGAATATGCATGAAGTTAATTAACACTGTTATTTAAAGTGACTGATCGATCAATAAAGTTGGAGTTCGATGCATTATAGGATGGTCGTTCTCCCCCTCACTTCAACAGATACCAACAGCAGATTGGTTTAGATAAATTAGGATGCAATGTTCTACGGACAGCACTGTTCCTATGTTGTAGTACATTAAAAAAGCCTAGTAACTCTACCAGATCTGTGACTATAATGAGAAATATCAAATGTAAACCAAGCTAATTTTATAAATTGCTTGTAGTATGGGGAAACAGAATCAAATTCTTCCATCTTTGTTACAGGGATAAGCTTTATGCTAATTTTCTATCATTTTGATGTGTGAAGTAAAACAGATGTATCTTTATCTAGCAGTAACTTTTAATCTAATATTTATTGTTTTAATTTTATCCTTGAAATTCAGAATAATTTCTTTTATTAATTTTACAATTTTTCACATATAGCATTGACAGAAAAAAACCAAAAAACAACGATTAATCTGTTTCAGACCACTTCTAAAATCAAAATTGACGTTAAAATACGTACAGAAGAATGTAAAACTAGATTGGTTTCAGCTGATTTTCATTAATGTGATCCACATTTTTCTTGTTATATTAATTTTTGGTTACATTTTGAGTGTTGAAACTTGACAAGTGATTTACAACAAACTATCACACAACAATTTCTTCACATAATTGGGTTTGATCCTCTGAATATTAAGAGATAACTTCCTACAGTGGAACATTTCAGGATCATTAATATTTCTATTATTCCAGCAGCCACTACCTCATGTTTGTCTTTGGACCACCTACTTCTTCACTATGAATTCCACTATATATATAATTGCATGTTGGAGAGAGAGAGAACAGTTAGATGTATTTTGAGAAAGACACATGTAAAAAAAATTAAGTCAAATATAATAACAACACAAATGTAAGACTGAGACCTTTCAAGTGCATTCTCAGCTGATTCTTAAACCTGGAAATGCTCAAATATTGCAAGTTCCTCATGTTTTAATCTAAAAGTGCTCTAGCTAACTGAAATTCTTGTTGCATGTGTTGTAAGCTCTAGTCTTAGCAAGGCTAAAAGTAAGTTCCATGCCTATTAGCTATTTTCACTCCTCAGTACTGATGGCCACAAATAAGAACATGCATGTCTGAGAGCCTGAACTGAGAGACCAAAACAAAACAGAGCAGCACCTATTGTTTCTTTGAAACTATATACATAAAGATGAAATTGGTGCCACAGCTCTGCCTCAAACTTTTTCTCATAAATATTCCTTTATCCATGTGTGTGATACATAAGAGTTACTTGGACTTGAAGCATCCAAAAAAAATTTAAAAGAGAAGATTTTACTAACACTAAGGAATAACAATTATTTCTGATTTTATTTTATTTAACTCTTCTGCAATATACCTCAAAATATATGTTTTGATTCAGTTTTTGTTTCATTCATGATATCTCTTAGAGATAGCTGCCTTAATGCTCTGAATATGGTCTCAAGGTTTTTTTTGGTTTTTTTCTTCCTTTCAGCATATATTGATTGCATGTCTTCAAAATCTCGAGCTTTTTGGAGAACTATTAATTTCATTTTGGATTTCCTATGGTATTCTTCCAATACCTTAGTGTTTTGCAAACATCACTTGATTTATCTTTACGACACTAGTGTGAAGAAAGCTCTTACCTCCCAGCAAGAGGAAGTTGTAAGTACTCAATGATTCTACAAATCAAGTCACAAATTCTACAAAACCAGCTCATATTTTAAAAAGAGAAGGATCCACATTTAATGGCAAGCTGTGAAATTACTGACGTATATGATATGCTAAGCATTGCAAAAGAATTGTGTCACAAGTGCTAATAAATTATCCTGTTCAGTGGATTATTTTACATCCATGAGAAGATTTCATCGCCTTATTTACCATATATTAACATTTTCACCTGGGATTTGCTACAAATTTGGTTTTGTCCATGTAGAAAGAATCTTTTTGTCATGTGATTTAAAAACTGTATCATTATGTTAATTTAATGACAAAATTAAAAATAGAAAAGCATCATAAATGCTGTTATTTCCAAGAATTTAATTGTATGTCTTTTTAAACTTTTCTTCTCATTTCACCATAAATTTTATAACTTTTGTGTTCACGTCCAAATGCTTTTAAATAACTATAAAATAATATTGCAAATAAAAAACAAGATTTCTCTCACAACAGAAGTAGCCAATACAGAACATAGGAAAGAAATTTTTATTTATTTTATTTATTTTTATTTATTAATGAAGTTTGTCAAAACAGAAAAAATAAATTTAATTATCAATGAGGATGTATCAAAAATATGCAAACAATGATAATGTAAGCATTATAATTTTAAGTCGTCATTAGTATTGTAAGCATTTTTGATCAATTCCCACAGCTGATTAAAAAGCATCACTTTTTGCAAGCTAGTAATTTTTTGACATGAGCCTCATCAATTTCAGCTGGTAATAAATACTTAATCTATTTACACCACCCCTCAGTTTATACTTGTTTATTATTATTATTATTCAAAGTGAAAAATAGTCATCTCTGGTCCCCAAAGGTGTTTCAAAGGACTGAACTAGTAGAGATGGGGAGAAAAGCCAGATGGAAAGCAAAGACACAGCAGACACCACAACAGCACTGTGTGGTAGGTGCAGTTCCCAGAACCACAGGAAACACAGTACTCTTCTAATAATACTGCTGCACAATTATATTGCCATTACAAGTATTTAAAATCATGGTGGCAATTATTTTTTTTCTAGTGTCCGAGGCACTATGGCACACATGGAAAAAAATGAATGGCTGAGGTTGGAAAATACTTTAAAGATCATCTAGTTTCAACCCACTGCCATGGGCAGGGAACCTCCCACTGGGACAGGTTCCTCAAAGACTGTCCAGTCTGGCCTTAAATACTTCCAGGCATTTGTAATTTCATGGTCAGCCTGTTCCAGTGCATCCCCATCCTCAGAATAAAGAATATTTTTCCTCATGTTTAAACTAAACCCCTTGTCCCATCACTACATGCCCTTTTGAAAAGCTCCTCTCAAGCTTTCTTGCAGTCCCCCTTTATGTACTGAAAGGTTGCTATTATATCTCTCTCTCAAGTTTTCTCTTCTGCAGGCTGAACAACCCCGAGTCTCTCAGCCTGACTTCACAGGGGAGGTGCTCTGATCATATTTCTGGTCCTCCTCTGGACTCACTTCAGCAGTTCCACATCCATCTTGGGTGTCCCAGAGCTGGACTCAGTACTCCAAGTCGAGAGGAGAGAAGAGAGAGAGGAGGAAGCCTTCTGTTGATTTTCTGGCCATGCTTCTTTTGATGCAGCTCCAAAGACAGTGGCTTTCTGGGCTGCAAGAATGCATTACTGGGTCATATCAAGGTTCTTATCCAAAACCCCCAAGTCTTTCTCCAGAGGGCAGCTTTCAATCCATTCTGTGCTTAGGATTGCCCTGGCCCAGGCACACATCTTTACCCTTGGCCTTGTTAGAATTGATGAGATTTACACAGGCCCACCTGTCAAGGCTGTCAAGGTCCTTCTGGATAGCATCCCTTCTGTCCAGTTGTGGAGCTGACCACACAACTTGGTGTTGCCAGCAAACTTGCTAATGGTGCACTCAATCCCATCGTCCTGGGAACTGACAAAGATGTTCGAGAGCTGCAGACCCAATTCTGATCCCTGAGGAATGCCACTTGTCACAGCTCTTCCTCTCCAAATTAGGGACAAGGATATCATGCAGAGCAATGTCAAATGCTTCACAAAAGTCCAGGTAGATTATATGAGTTGCTCTTCCCTTATGTACCAGTGCTGTACCCTGTTGTAGGCCATGATTTAATGAGGCATGATTTACCCTCAGTGAATCCTTGTTGGCTGTCACCAGTCCTCATTTTTCATGTGCATTACCATAGTTTCCAGGAGGATCTGCCCATGATCTTTTCAGATACAAAGGTGAGACTGATTGGCCTAAAGTTCTCACAGTCTTCTTTTTTCCCTTTTTAAAAAGGGAAAAAAAGGGGATTATTTTTATTTTTCCCCTTTTCAGTCAGTGAAAAATTAACTGGACTGCCACAACTACTTAGATATGATGAATAGCTTGGCCAGCACAGGGCTAGGTGGTGTGGATTCTCCAGCTGGAGCTGCAGCCTTTGCTCTCAGATAGGAGCCTGCCATTCTGTCTTGAGGACCATGTCAGACTCGTGCCCTTGGCCCGTGGAGATGGTCACAGGTGCCTGGCTGCAGGCCAGAATATAAGTAAATAAAGGTAGTATAGAAGGTAATCTTACCCTCTAATGAGTTGCAGCTGCTCCTAATTATTAACAATTAGGAGCTGGCCTGACTTTACCAGGCCAGAGCTGTAGCCAATGAGCAGAGTGTTATAAAAGAGTGGATTGGTTTGTTGGGGGTAACTGGAGTCAGTGGCTGCTGTGAGAAGAAGGAAGAGTCAGTGCCTGGAGGATTTGCCTACAAGAAACATCAAGGAGGTATGAAACTCTTGCACTAAGGAGACAACAATATGAAACTTTTGCAGTATAATGACAACATCTGGCTGCTGCATTATGCATGCTTCACATATCATGTATGCCATGGTCTTCTGTTTATAAGATGTAACAAATACTGTTTCAGGTGGCACAAGTCAATAAATTAATGGCTTGTTATTGTTGAAAGTGAGGGCAAGGCATCTGAGAAAGTCTTGCCCTTTCATATATGCAGAAGAACGAGCTGTAAATTAGAAGTCACTATTTATTTTTCACTATTATTCATGGCATATCTGTACCAAAAACTGCAGGTCCATGCCAAGTTAGTGTTCACTGGGATATTTTGGAAGTCTCTGACCTGATGCTGCCACTCTGAAGCAGTGAAGCTTTCACTACCAGCAGAAGCAGATCTAGGGCAATGGTGAGTGCTTTAGACGTTCCTGCATGAGAAGATGCCCTGGGAACCAGCCTGAAGGGTTTACAGCCTACTGTTACAAATGATGAAACACCTGGGACTGAACAGTAGGATGAGTTTGATGATGGCCAAGAAAGATAAATTGAAAGAGGGAAGACATAATTTAGTACTTCAGCAAGTATTTTCCTGAACTATGAATTATTATTGTTTTTATTAATTCTGTTTAGAAAATAAAGATGTAGACCGAATAGTGAAACATTGTCTTTGTTAACACATCCCTTAAAAGGGCAAGGGCACCTTGTATTGGCATTTTAACTAAAAAAAAGGCTTAGAATGCTTAAAAACACACTTCCTTAAGAAATTGGCACACTCTCTGGAAAGATAAGACACAACTTGATAAAACAGAACCTTTACATTTGAATAGAAAGTATAAAATAAATGTCACGATTAGGAATGCTGGTGAATACTGTCAGTGTTATAGGTATATGGGTAAAAATTATGTAGTGTTTTGACTGTATTTTTATAGACTGCTATAAAATAAAAAATACAGTTCTTGTGGTTGAAACTCTTGCTAATAATTATAATGAAATGTCCAGGTCATTAATTAATTCAATGTTTAATGGACACTGGCAAAACAAAACCTAGCTTAGAATTTTGGCCTAAATTCAGACAACAGAATACCCTCAGGCTTCTCCATGAGATATGTCATGATTAAAGAAAAATGGTTCAGACATTGATTGTTCTGGTTAAAATTATTGAATAGAGCAGGTTCATTACTAATGGATCACTAGAATATGCATTTACAGATGGATTTTTCTGCTGGGTTCAGTCTCTCTCTTCCCTAGGGTAACAAAGGCAGCAGGATTATCTGTAAAACAAGAATCCATCTCTTGCATGAACAGATAACAGCATAGTAAAGTGAACAGATGCTGACAATCATTAAGCATCCTTGAGTGCTTCATTATTAGGAAGTTCTACATTTCTCGCCATGTTTTCTTTCTTCAGGTAATCACAAGTTCCTGTTTGCTCACTTTATCAGCTAAGTGATAAGTATTTCCTAACCAGTGTTTCTCCTTCCATGCCATTATCCCCTTCTGCTTTGTTATTTTTCTTGTCATCACTATACTTTCCTATCATTAAGGCTTAGTTTATTACTATTTCTAGTATTAATTCTATAAAAGGATTTGACAATTAATAGTAATAACTCTGTGTGTAGATATATATAAAACCTTCATTAAAAATTGTATTAGGGACAAAAAAAGGAATTATCTGAAGAATAGCAAATAGTAAAATTTCATGACGCTGAATAAAGGTATGTGTCGGATGAATTTCTGAGTAAAGCTCTGGACTTGAATTCACATTTTATAAATTTCCAGAAATTTTGTTTGTCAATTCAAGTCACTGTCAGAAGAAAGTAAACATAGTATTTACCACTGAAATACACCAAAGTATCCTAAATATCAACTGAACCTTCATAACTTTGTATTCTGTCACACAGTGATAGAAGCTTAAGCATGTCATCTAAATGTAACTTACACTTGATTTTCAGTCTCTTGGTTTACAAAAAATACTAAAATTATGTCAAAATACACTGGAAATACTCTTGTTATCATAATCAATATTACAGTAACGAAAAATGTGATTTTCATTGGTCAAAGCCACTAAATTATTAGTGTATTTTTTCAACTTAATGTAATTTGGGCACTTTTTATAGCTGTTTACTCCAATAATTATACTATTTTGTTTTGGGTGTGTTTCCTTCATTGGTTTTCAGTATATCAATCATAATTTAGAAAGTTTACAGTTTTTCATTGTAGTGTTAAATCACACCTCAGATTTAATTAGCATACACTGATCCAAACTTTTAGAAAAATATTTTTTCTATGTAAAGAGAGACATCAAACCATAGCAATCTGTTTATCACAGACTCCTCAACACAGAAGCTCTGGCCAAACAACATTGGGTACTTCAATAGTGTTGCAAGTATGCATGAATTTGGTAGAAGTCTTACATTTTCAACAAATATAATGAAAAATTTTATGCGAATTTTAGTTACTAGGGTCAACAGCATATATGATGCCCATAATACAGAAATTAATCCTAGACCATACTTTTACTGTCCTTTCAAATTGATGAGGAGTTTTGAAATCTACAAAGAGAATTCCCCCAAATTTAAAGTCAAGATCTGAATAGATTTGTCTGTAATTTTAAAACTGCCTTGAGAAATAACAGATTTTTCCATAATTGCAAAAAATAATACCTGTAAATGGAATAACAAAATAGGCCTTTGATACAGGAATTGAAAGAAAAGAATGTGCAAAATTTCAGGTGTTGCCAACTAAAAGGAAGAAAGGTGCAAAGACATTGCAATCCCAGCATCTGAATTAAAAATAGCACTAAATTTAGATGTATATAGGTTTGCTCATTTTTCAAGACTTTTCAGCATGTAAGTTTTCATCCTATAGCCTTTTTAATGAGGCATTCCAGATTCATATGGAGAGGGATAGACAGAGCAGAAAGAGGAAGTAGAATTAACTGTAATTGCCCTCATTCATAAAAAAGAAATAAAATAAAAGGAAAAAAAAGAATTAAATATATGCTCTTTTCTAAACCCTTTTTTTTTGTTTTTTAATTTCTTCATTAAATATACATGTGAAGATCTTTCCAGTTTTGAACACAGCCTGAAAAGAATTATTGCAGTCCTGAAAAAATTGTGGAGGAACAGTTTATTAGATTGGTGAGGAGTTTAGAAGTACACGGAGTACATATGTGCCCTGAAGAAATTTTATTATATTAAGTGTCTTTGATAGATAAAAAAGACCTGATTTGTATTTCAATGAGTAAGATTTGTCTTTTAATCGATGAATACAACTGCTATACACATTCCCTGAGGCAGTATTTGCCACAGAGAAGCACTTTCCAGCCAAGGAAAAATTTTAGCAAGGGTGTATCATGTTGATGTTCTGAACACTTGTATTAGATTTTATCAGTAAGTTTGTCATCTAACACAGTTATGATCCAGTTTGCATATTATTAGATTAAAGCAGCATGCTTTAATTCATAGGAATAACAAAAGACTACAATTATGGAAAAATCTGTTCTTAATATTTGAAAGGCATATCAGTCTACAAAGTTTGTACCTCTCCTGAGCCGTCTTCACAGAGGCAATGTTCTCCAAGCAGCAATTCCTGTCAGTCAGAGTATTCTGAACAGATTTTTTATGGCTATTTTCCAAAAGGTTTAGCTGCTGTGTTTGAATACTGTCATGTTAAATTTTGCAAAGTAAGAATAATACAAATTTACAAGCTTCACTCAAGACCAGTCCTTTATCCTATACATGAATTCATGCCACTTTCACCAAATGAAAAGTTGATTTTCCCTTCTGGTAAAAACTTACTGTCCACTTTGTAAAACCATTAGCTTTGTTGTTCATATGCTAGCAACTATTAGTATTGGCTAAATAATTGGAACACAGTAAAAAATAGTCAGTTGGCTTTTAAGTAAAATTTGATATCATAGCAGATAATAGTTCCCTGCTTTCTTCCACCACAGAAACAAATTAGCTGAGTTTTTTGGTTTTTTTTTTAAGATGGCGGACAAGACCGTGTCCCTGCACTGAGCTGTGCTGCGGAACAGGGCCTCGGAGCTAGGCCGCGGAGCTGTGCCGCAGAGTTGGGCCGTGTAGCTGTGCCGCGGAGCTGGGCCTTGGAGCTGTGCCGCGGAGCTGTGCTGCGGAGGTGAGCTTCGGAGCTCTGCCGCGGAGTTGTGTCGTGGAGCTGTACTGTGGAGCTGTGCTTTGCTCCCTTCCCTGCATTCTGCATCCCTCGAAGAGTCTCTGCTACCTCCTTAGCAGCTCTGCAGTGCCGACTTGCTGCTGGAGAATTCCTGGAACTCTGAAACCCCGGATTTCCAAATCCTTGAATTTCCAAATCTCTGCATTCTTAAACCCCTGGACTCCTGTAACCTCGGATTTTGGAATCCTTGGATTCCTAAACTCTCGGATTTCCTGAATCCTCGGATTCCTGAACCTCTGGATTTTGAATCCCCTGCCGTCTGGTTGTTTCTGAGGTGTTTGTTAATAATGGTTTCTACAAGATCAAAAGCTGTGGCTGGTATAAGTGATCAAGTTGGGCCCTCCAAAAAGGACGTGAGTGTACAGACCCATCCCTGCCCAGAGTGTTTGAGTTTATTGGTGGCATCAGGGAGTGCTGTGGAGGAGAACTGCTTGTGCTGCAAACAAGTGAATGACCTCCTTTCACTGGTGGCTGAGCTTAGGGACGAAGTTGAAAGGTTAAGGAGTATTAGGGAAAGTGAAAGGGAGATAGGGCTGAACTCCACCAATCTATCATCTTTAAGGGAGGTTACTAACCAAGAGACTGAGGACTTATATGCCTCCCACTCTCAGACGATAAAAGGGCATCTGGTGGATGAAGAGGAATGGAAACGGGTCCCTGTGCGGGGTGGTAAAAATGAAAAAACCTGCCCCCCTCCATCATCCAGCCAAGTACCACTACAGAACAGGTATGAGATTTTGGATCCAGAGATACAACTAGATGGTTTAGGAGAGAATTGTCTGCCTAGTGAACCTCCTAATTATGATTCACCTGCAACACGAATTATTACCTCTAGTACCAAGAAAAAAAGAAGGGTAATCGTTGTAGGTGATTCCCTCTTGAAGGGAACTGAAGGCCCCATATGTCGACCAGACCCATCCCACAGGGAAGTTTGTTGCCTCTCTGGGGCCCGGGTACAAAATATTACTGAGAGACTTCCTGGACTGATTCAGCCCTCTGATTATTACCCACTGCTGATACTTCAAGCTGGCAGTGATGAAATCGAGAAGAGGAGCATTAAGGCAATCAGAAAGGACTTTAAGGTACTGGGTCAGGTAATTGACAAGGCAGGAGCACAGGTAGTGATGTGTTCCGTCCCTCTGGTGGCGGAGTACAATGATGAAAGAAATAGAAGAATCCATATCATCAACAAGTGGCTTAAGGGTTGGTGTCGTTGGCATAATTTTGGATTTTATGATCATGGCGAAACTTTTACAGCATCTTCTTTGCTGGAATCAGATGGGGTACACCTCTCCGTTAAGGGCAAAAGGATTTTAGCTCATGAACTGGCAGACCTCATTGAGTGAGCTTTAAACTAAGCTTGAAGGGGGAAGGGGAACCAGCTGAGCTAACTGGAAACAGGCCCAAGAATTGCAAGCGTAAGATAGGGGTGAACTCAGTTGCCCAGATGAGGTGCATGTATACCAATGCACGCAGTTTGGGCAATAAACAAGAAGAGCTGGAGGCCATGGTACAACTGCAAAGCTATGATGTAGTTGCCATCACGGAAACGTGGTGGGATGACTCACATAACTGGAGTACTACATTGGCTGGGTACAGACTCTTCAGGAGAGATAGAAAAGGAAGAAGAGGAGGTGGCGTAGCTCTTTATGTTAAACAAACCTTCGATGCCATTGAAATTGAAACAAAGGAAGAAGGTGTTGAATGTTTATGGATAAGAATCAAGGGGAAGGCCAATAACGCCGACATCATATTGGAAGTCTGTTATCGTCGACCCGATCAAGAAGAAGAAGTAGACGACTTATTCTATAAGCAGTTGTGCAATGTTTCAAGATCATCAACCCTTGTTCTTGTTGGTGATTTTAATCTACCAGATATCTTCTGGGAACTTAATACAGCAGTAAAGAGGCAATCCAGAAAATTCTTAGAATCTGTGGAGGACAACTTTTTGTTACAGCTGGTGGATGAACCCACCAGGGAAGGGACTACATTAGATTTGTTATTTACAAATAGGGATGGGCTGGTGGGAGATGTGATGGTTGGAGGTCGTTTGGGGCAGAGTGACCATGAAATAATAGAGTTTTCAATACTTGGCAAAATTAGGAAGAGCACCAGTAAAACTCGTACACTGGACTTCTGGAGGGTGGATTTTGGCCTGTTTAAGAGATTAATTCAGAGCGTCCCTTGGGAAGCAGCCCTTAAAAATAAAGGAGTTCAGGAAGGGTGGGCTTACTTCAAGGCAGAGATCTTGAGGGCACAGGAACAAACCATTCCTGTATCCCGAAAGATCAGTCAACGGGGCAAACATCCAGCCTGGCTGGGAAAGGAGATCTTGGAGGAACTTAAGAATAAAAAGAGGACGTATCAGAGTTGGAAGAAGGGTCAGGTCTCCAAGGAAGTATTCAAGAGGGCTGCTAGAGTATGCAGGAAAAAAATTAGGGAGGTCAAAGCTCAGTTTGAACTCAGGATGGCGACTACTGTTAAGGATAATAAAAAATGTTTTTATAAATGTATTAATGGTAGGAAGAAAGGTAGGACCAGCCTTTGTTCTTTACTGGACAAAGGTGGGAAGTTAGTATTTGCAGACGAGGAGAAGGCAGAAGTGTTTAATGCCTATTTTGCCTCGGTTTTTAATGGGCAGATGACTTGCCCTCAAGACTCCCGTCCGTCTGGGCTGGTTGATGGTTTTAGGGAGCAGAATGGTCCCCACATTATCCAAGAGGAGGCTGTTATAGAACTATTGAAATGCTTGGATATTCATAAATCTATGGGACCAGACGGGATCCACTCCAGGGTAATGAGAGAGCTGGCAAATGAGATTACAAAGCCACTCTCTATCACTTACCAACAGTCATGGCTTACTGGTGAGGTTCCGGATGACTGGAAGCTGGCCAATGTGATACCCATTCACAAAAAGGGTGCAAAGGAAGATCCTGGTAATTATAGACCAGTCAGCCTGACCTCTATACCTGGCAAAATAATGGAACAGTTTATATTACGCGCCATCATGCAAAATTTGCAGGACGGCCAGGGTATCAGACCCAGCCAGCATGGATTTAGGAGGGGTAGATCATGTCTGACTAACCTGATCACCTTTTATGACCAGGTAACCCGGCTAATGGACGCAGGGAAGGCTGTAGATGTTGTTTTTCTGGATTTTTCAGCAAGGCCTTCGACACTGTTTCCCATAGCATACTCCTAGACAAACTCGCTGGCCGTGGTCTGGATAGGAATACCCTTTGCTGGGTTCAGAACTGGCTGCATGGCCGGGCCCAGAGAGTGGTGGTGAATGGTGTCACATCCAGCTGGCGACCAGTCACCAGTGGTGTCCCTCAGGGGTCTCTGTTGGGGCCAGTTCTGTTCAATATTTTTATTGACGACATGGATGAGGGCTTAGAGTCTTTTATTAGTAAATTTGCTGATGACACTAAATTGGGAAAGAGTGTAGATCTGCTAGAGGGGTGTAGGGCTCTCCAGAGAGATTTGGAACAGTTAGACGCATGGGCAGAATCAAACGGGATGAACTTCAATAAGTCCAAGTGCCGAGTCCTGCACTTCGGCCACAATAACCTTCTGCATCGATATAAGCTGGGGACGGTGTGGCTGGATAGTGCTCAGGTGGAAAGGGACCTGGGGGTGCTGGTTGACAGTCGATTGAATATGAGCCAGCAGTGTGCCCAGGTAGCCAAGAGGGCCAATGCCATCCTGTACAGTATCAGGAATGGTGTGGCCAGCAGGAGCAGAGAGGTCATTCTTCCCCTGTGCTCGGCACTGGTGAGGCCTCACTTGGAGTATTGTATCCAGTTCTGGGCCCCTCACTTTAGGAGGGACATCGAGTTACTTGAGCGTGTCCAGAGGAGGGCTACAAGACTAGTAAGGGGCTTGGAGCACAAGCCATACGAAGAGCGACTGAGGGAGCTGGGGTTGTTCAGCCTGGAGAAAAGGAGACTCAGGGGCGACCTCATCACTCTCTACAACTTCCTGAAGGGTGCCTGTGGTGAGCTGGGGGTCGGCCTCTTTCTCCGGGCAACAACAGATAGAACAAGAGGACACAGTCTCAAGCTGCGTCAAGCGAGATGTAAGTTAGAATTAAGAAGGAAATATTTCACAGAAAGAGTGGTCAGATACTGGAATCATTTACCCAGTGAGGTGGTGGAGTCACCATCCCTTGAAGAATTCAATAAAAGACTGGATGTGGCACTTGCTGCCATGATCTAGCTGAACAGTTAGAACATCGGCTGGACTTGATGATCTTATAGGTCTCTTCCAGCCTTGAACTTCTGTGATTCTGTGATCTTTTGTTACTTGAGTCTCCACCTAAGTAAATTGTCCTTGACTGAATATTACAGTTAATAAAAGATGGTCATCTCATGACCTCTATTACAGCAAAGCAGTTCATCAAAGTCTTGTTTTATGTTGATATACTTTTCTTTTCAACCTTTACATACAGTCTATTAAGATCCTACTCAGAAATCTTAAGCTTAGTGTTTCAACATGCAATTTCCATGAACTTCTTTCTTCAAAGGTAGAGCTAATTGCACTCATATTTAACTTTGGAATCACTGAGGTAATTTGTGATGGTTTTGTTTTTCACTTTATCATTCTAATGGTAGTACCAAAAGCTTAATGATATGAACACCAGAACACTAGCTTCCCTTCAAGTCTAAGAAGAATGTTTATTTAGTGTATCTAAAGGGGTTTTCAGGACTTGAACTGTATCATTCTCTTTACTTCAGTGTAGCTTACCTAGTGTGTCATGCACATAAAGCAAATGCTGTTGATTTTTTATAACCTGTTTGAAAAGCTGATTGTGCTGCATTGGTATCATAATCCTCTAGGGAAGTGAATCCTGCTGGAGAGTCTGTATTTTGTTGCGATTGTCTTTACAGTTTTCTTTCTTTTATGCCTTTAAAACTAATATTATTTAAATGCAGTAGAAAAACTTCAGAAATATTGTGATTTCATAGAAGGAATAATTTTAGCAAGAACTTTCACTGGCTGTATCCTTGAAAATTTTTCAATCCCAAACTCAAGGTGGGAAAAAAATGAATAACACAAATATTCAAATGAAGGCAGAACTGAAGGCCAGAAGAGCGCACTTAAGAAAGAGGATGGAGAAGTAAGGTGTAAGGAATTAGGACAGCATGATAGGTGAGGAGGCAATTAGGATTCTGCAGTACAGAGATAGCTTTTGCCCTTTCTATCACCTTCTGCCTAACATAATATGCCAGGCGAAGAATGTTATATATACAAGAAAGATGGAGCAAAAGGATGAAATTGCACAAACATCTGCTGACTCACATGGAAGTGTCATCACTCCAAAGGCAAAAAGATTTGAACTAGATAAATAACTTTTTAGATCTGTATTTTACTTTTTTGGTTTATTTTATGGACTGAGAAAGATCAGATTAGGTGAACTAGAAGAAAGTATACTTCTTCCTTTCTGAGATGTACATTTTTACTCTACTGATGCTCAGACTTCACTTCTTTTCTTCTTCTTTTTAAAAGGATTATATTTTATGTGCTACTTAATTCATAAACCTGCATTTTTATGATCAATGATGAGACATAACTAATACACTCTAACAATCTTCTTTTTCTGGTAGTAATGTTAACCAGTGCATGAGGAGAGTTTAGTTTTATTCAGTACTCTATGCAATTCTCCAAAGTCATTTTGATAGATGTAGCTGCAAGGTGTAAGTGGGTCTGAAATTATTTAGACCCAATTACCTGTGCATTGGGAGCCACTTATTTTAAATTAGGTGATTCTGTTTCATCACATCTCCAAGATAGTGCAAGGATATCACACCAGGAAGATCAAAGACTGTTATGAGGCTAAGTATGAAGCAGCCCAAATAATAAGCAAAGCATGAAGTTTCCATGTTCTGTCCTTCATACTTGACTGAAATAAAATTGAGCTTCTCATATGGTAGTAGAAATGCATCCTCAATTACCAAAGAAAGGGCAACATGAAGGGGATCAAAATCTTTTGAAAACGTTAAACAAAATTAAATACCCAAGTACCTAAAGCCAAATCAATAGATTATTTTTGAGGTTAAATATATTAACTATATAAATACCAGTATCAGAATTGAAAGGAATGCTTGGACTGCATGACTTTAACAGACACTCTACAAGCAACTTCTGACTGACAGTCTGCTCCAGAAATTTGACATAAATTGTAATGTACCTGTGAATTATACATAGAAACTGATATGGCAAAAAGAGACAAATATGGAGTGTTTTGTCCAAGATCATGAAGCAGGTCATTGCTGCCAAAGCAAAGGCTTATTGCTCTGGAAGAATAGAAGCACAATAAAATATATTACCATGTGTTTGACTTAAACACTCAGTTAATGTAATCATTGTAACATTACAATAACACTGTAACCAGTAACTTTTGTTTAATATTAACAACCTTTTGTAACAGCTGAGCATAAATATGCTTAAAATGTCCATAGTCCCAAAGGAGAAAAAGGAAACCTGTGGTTATATAAAAAGGGTACAGGAAAATGCAGTAATATGTGTAAGACTGAGCAGGTGAGTAGCTGACTGATTGAGCTGAAATGATCCAGAAGAATGAGCAAGACATGTCTGGAGAAAATAAGGCAAGTCCTGATTACAAAAATAAAATTAAGAACAAATTCCAAGAAAAAATAAGATCACTACTTTTTCTTTTGTTTGTAAAAATGACCAGGAAATATAGGAGATGATATCATAATTTGTGGAAAATAAAATTACTATACTGATATAGTTTGGAAAAACCCACATCAGTCATCTTAGATGGAGTAGATGGCTATTATTCACATGACCAAATAATAAGAAATGCATATTTTTTATATTTTCTTTGACTCCAAGCTACTAATGCTGAAATTGTTTCAGGCTCGCTGTGATTTTGTATTTTAATTGCCTTATAAGCTAGCAACTTAAAAAGACAGCAAACAAACTAAATGGTCTGACTTTGCCATTATAGTACTTCTATTTTAGTTTCGGAGTATCTGAACTGAAGGTCAAAAAAACAAAAGAGATGGAAGATGCCTAGAATCAATTTTAAGTAATTGTGCTGTAGAAAAAAATAAAAACTGACTACATGTCCTGTTTCCCCATCAAAAGTCAGAACTCATTTTTAGAAGTCACTTTTTACTATGTCATGTTTTGAATTATTTTCTTGCTTCTTTAACTTCTGTTTTTTTGTCTACAAAATTATAAAACTACCACTGGTGGATCAGCATGAGGGGAAAACTGAAACTTGAAATGAATTTAAAAGTATTTTATTTTTAAGGTGTTTGCTCATGAAATTAATCTATAATGTCCAATAATTTAGTATCTTTATATATTCCTTCATTCTGGGACTCTCAGGGTCTGAGTTGGAAAGGACCTTAAAGTTCATCTGGTTCTGATGCCCTGCCATGGATCAAGTCACTGACCATGTTGCTAAAAGTCCTATCCAGCCTGGCCTTGAACGCTTCCAGGGATGGGCCTTCCACAGCTTCTCTGGGTGCCCTATTCTGATGTCTCACCAGTAAAGACTTTATTCCTAATATCTAATCTAAACCTACACTCTGTTGGTTTAAAGCCATTCCCCCTTCTCCTATCACTATATGTCCTGGTGAAAAGTCTCCCTCCAGCCTTCCTGTCGGTCTTTAGGTACTGGAAGACTGACATGAGACCTCCCTCAAGCTTCTCTTGTGCAGGCTGAACACTCCCAACCAGCTCAGTTTGTTTCACGTCAGAGCTGCTCCAGCCCTCTGATCACATTTGTAGCCCTCCTCTGGACTCACCCTAACACGTTGATGTCCCACCTGTGCCGAGGACCCCAGAGCTGAACCCAGCACTTCAGCTGGTGTCTGACAAGAGTTGAGCAGAGGGGCAGAATCACCTCCCTCCATTCAGTCTTCTGTTAGCGCAGCCCAGGGCATGGCTGCTTCTCTGGATTGCAAGGGCACGTTGTCAGGTCATGTAGAGATGCCAACATCCACCAATACCCTGAGGTGCTTCTTTCAGGGCCACTCTCAGCCCATTCTCCCCTGCGACTCTATTTGTAACTCCCTGACCCCTGTGCAGAACGCTGCATTTGGACCCCATGAAGTTCATGGGGTTTCTACAGGGCCACCTCTCAGGTCCCATCGAGGTCCCTGTGCATGGCATCCCTTCCCTCCACACAGTTTGGTGCTTGCAAACTTGCCAAGGACACAGTCAATGCCACTGTTCACGTCACCAGCAAAGATATTAAAAAAGCACTGATCCCAACACCAACCTCTTAAGAATGGTATTTGTAATTTTAACATCTTTTACTCTCTTCACTCCACTTTTGTTCTCAAATTCAACTTAAAAAGTTTTGAAAACTTGAACACATCCATATTAACTCATGCAATGAATGAAGGTAACTTTTCCCTATTCCTGACACTGTGACTTTACATAGCTGTATGGGAAGAGAGAATAGAAGACAAAGAATTAAACCAAACCACAAAGAATCTGTAGGAAATCTCTTTGAAACTCACGTGTATCTTATAACACCAATTCCTCAGAAACAACTTCAGAAAAGATATCATTGATGTCAGCTAGCTAACATTTTTAATCACAGCCACTCACATTTCAGAATTTTTTACTCGCTGTCTGGGTTTTCCAAAATCTTCAGACAAAATTTCACAGGAATTAACATAGAGATGCCTTAGATTTTGGTTAATCCATGAATTCTAGGAAAAAATTAAACATGATATGTCTATCCAAAAGATATGAATTTTATGTGTGTTAGAAAGATAAAAAAGCTCATGGTACAATCATAATTTCTAACATTTTAAATAATTATTTAGACAAAGCTATAGTGTAGTGGATCAGGAACTTTGCAGCATATGACAGGTTACATAATTATGTTACATAAGTTACTTGATTATGATTTAGGAGACTAGAACTGCAATCTCAATACATCAGAGAAGAATAATTTCAGATGGTATAGATGCAATTTAATGCTTAAAGTTTATTCCCTTGGGTAGAAATATTCCTCAAAAATGTCTAAAATGTTAATAAAAATGAGTAACATTATCTAACAAGAAGAAGGGGTTCATGCTGTTAAAAAATCAAACTGCAATTCTTAATGGAGTCTTCAGTGATGAAATCAATTTTGCATTACAATGTAGATCTAAGAAATTGCTATTTAGGCTTGGTTCCCTTAACATGTGTTATATAAGCATAAAAATAATTATACTACTGATAAAAGATTATGGAGATGACCTAGATACTGAGGAATTAATTTTTTGTCCTGTGTCAAAGGATTAACTTTAAAGCATTTCAACACAAAATCAGCCAGCTACAACTGTGTTTTAGCAGGAGATATTCTTCAACAGTAACTGTACATGGAAACAGACGACCACCTTTGTCACACAGGTAGAGGTTTCTGCCTAAAATGATACATTATTTTACTCATTAAACAGAAATACAGTATCTAAAAACCATGTCAAAATTATTAACACTTGTTAATATTTAATATTTTGCGAATAGAGTTTAATAGAAGAATTGCGAGTTTTGGAAATTATGGTTTAGATAAACTGTTTCCTTTTCATTACACTGTCAAAGGTCCAGGAGCATAAATTCTTTCTTTCAGGATTTTTGTACTGTGATATCTAGTGGGTTTGTGCCATATATGCACATACATCCTTTGTATACCTACATATATCCATATATATGTATATATACACAGCTATTCTGAAACCACTAAAATACTTGTTTTTCTTCATTTCATACACCTAAAAAGAAGACATTGCATTTCAGAGAGAAGCATTTGAAATATGTAACCACCATTCTCTGTGAGTTATGTCAAACAAATTTCTTTCTGCTTAAGGAGCCTCTAGGGCAAACAGAATGTCAGAAAGCCTCAAGAATGGAACAGAATGTAGAATAAGAAACCTAAGTAAAATGTGTGGATTCATAATCACATTACATGCAATTCTGGTCACCAAAAGAAGGACATGGTGCAACAAAAGCAGGTAGAAATGATAAGGAATGGGTACTGGAAGAGAACGTTGATAAAAATCTGGGAGCATTCACCTGAATAATAAAAGGCAAGGGCTGAATGAGGACACATACATAATTATGGAATCTGACACAATTTTATTTCTTTGAAAATTAAAAGGGTGGTTCTTACATTTCAGTTTTCATTCAGTAGCAGACTTAAAGAAACAACATTTATTTTTTTCTTATTCAGCTCCAGAATTAATTGCCATTGGATGTCATAGATGTAAACTATGAACAAGATATTAGGAGTTCCAGTCACCTTTGAGAGAACCTGCAAACAGTGCCCGTAGCACCTCTGTGATTACATGACTAAGAAAGAATAAGAACCTTGTGGCAAAGAAAGAAATGGAAACTACAGGATTTAATGGAATTTTATTTTGCTAAACACTCATACAAAACCAGTTTGGGCTTGTTTTGATCTTCTTGTTCTTCTAGGGAGATCCTAACTTTGATACATGGAAAAGTTAAATCCTATTTATACTGTGTCACTTACTGCAGTGGGAGCAAGATTTCTGCCTACAGGTCTTTATTATGGAAGGACTAAGCATGTTCTAAGGGGTTTGCTTATTTATTTCACACATTTCTTTGCCTGTGCAATTACTTTCAGCATTTGCATCTGCTGGAAAACCTGTTCCAGTGTGCCTGACCATGGCAGGTGGGGTTAGAACTACATGATCTTTAAAGTCTCTTTAAAACCCAAATCATCCTGTGCTATGATTCTATGAACAGTTGTTCAAGAAAACTAAAAAAAATTAAAATTCCACTTTCTGTTGGTTGCAGATTCTTCAACTTAATTTAATTGGCAAGAGCTTGAGGTCTACAGGTAGGAATGCACTGCATCCAAAATTACGGTCTATAAACTGTTATGGAAAAAAATGGCATTCTCTCCAAGCACTGCTGTGAAATTTTGTTCCGTTGCTCTAAAATTCACTGTCCATATGGATAGGAAATTAAAGTAAAATTACCTTTGTGTCTCGCTATTCCAACATACTCAAATATGTGCAAATGACAAAAACTTTCACACGAATACCCTACGGTACATGAAACTTCTGAAGATATTTTTATCATTTGTATTGATATAAATTGATAATACATTTAAAATCAGGAGTAAAAAAATGTTGCAGTTATGGAAGTAGCATGAAAAATGTGTAAAAATTTTATTGTGAAAAATTTTCATTATAAAATATTTCAGTATTACAAAAAAAATTAATTCTCATTTCTTAAAGTGCTCAAAATTTATTAAATAATTTTAAATATTACCCTCATTTACCCTTGAAAGAGTAAGACAGAATCTTGTTGGTTGCAGTTTAAACCCTAGATTCTTTTTTCATTTCCCATTTCAGAGCTAAAATATATTTTTATATATAGACATTTATGACTAGATGTATAGCTCACATTTATCAAATGGAAAACATGTCCTTATGAGTATTTTTCACCAGAAAGCATAAGTCAGCAGAGGATGGAAAAACAGAATTGAAATATTTGAAAGTATATGGTAAAAGATAAATGCAGATTAATACCTTACTGTAAAGGTTAGAAATATTTTATGGCTAGAAAAAAACCAATTTGGAGCAAAAATATATTTCTTATTTTATGTTCTTTACAAAAATACTACTATTTTGCAATACAAAAAAAGTAAAAATTTTTGTCTGTAAAAATTTGCTGTTAAAATTTGGAGTCTTAACAGTTATGCAAATGTTGCTAACCTACTGTCCTCTTTAGGCTTTGTATTTATGTTTTCTCAAAAATTTACATGTCAGAAAAAAAAAAGATCATGCTGAAAATAATAAATAAATAAAGCCAGCAACAATTTGTTTTAACAATGGAGATTCCAGAATAATACAGTACACATTTTCCATTAAAACCCCAGATTCTATCACCTTTCTCAGGAAGTAAATGGTTCCATACCTTAATGAAAAGGGAATAGATACTGAAGAGCTAACTTTATTTTACACTTGTGTAAGCTCTGCTTTACATCTTCAACCCTTTTGCTAGTGGTGCTGATTTTTATGGAACACTGGAGAGAGAGAGAGAGAGAGGCATATTTGTCAGAAAAATCAATGCCAGTTTTTTTATACAACAAATTGCTGTTGAGGAATGCCACTAAATATGTTTTACTGCTTGCTCCTGATGTGGAATCTCTTGAAAAAAAAAGGACATTTCTGCATCTTATTCTTTACTTTAATGTACTGACTTGTAGGAAGAAGCATACATGACTGAGCAAAAGTGGCAGAGGTGCATTCTTGGTGCATTGACTGCAGTGAAGTTACTTCTCACAATATAATTAATAGCAACAGGACAAAGAGAAACAGCCAGTTCTCTCTTGAGGTCTTAAAAAAAAAATAACAGTCTTGTTTCCAGAAAGAATACAGTGATTATTCAAAAGTGTAGTTAGATTTTTTCGGGTTACCAGAGGAATAAGCCATGTATCTTCTGAGTATATTTGAATCCTGCTAAATTCAATCATTTTTTTCTTTACTGTCACCCCATCTCTTCTTGCTGTTTCTTGCTGCTCTCTCCTCTGCTCACGCAGGCTCCAGATCAGGCCAAGTTTCCTCTTCTGTTACCAGAACCTCTCTGGATTTCCCAGCACCTGTAAGCAAGGACATGAAGATATTACAAAAGGTCAACAGGCACCAGAAAAAGTTCTGTGATGAAACTTTTTCTTCCTGATGGTGACCAAACACTAGAACAGGCGACTCAAAAAAATTCGGTGAGGTTTCAGAATCTCAATTTCTGGAGGTGCTTAGAGCTCACCTAGACAAGACCCTGAGCACCTGCTTCAGATAAACCCAGCATGAGGAGGAGATTAGATCAGATGATTCCAGATCCCTTACAACAAATTAGCTTATCACACTATCAATAAAAAACATAATATTCATGTTAGTTTGGGGCTACCTGTTTACCTTATTTCAAGTTTTTCTATAGATCTTTTCTTTATAAAAATATTCAGTAAAAATTAAGTTTATCAAAACTGCAAATAAAACTTTGTGCTTCTCAAATTAACAGATCTTACTAATTTGAAATTTTTTTTTTTTTTCCTCAGTGTACACACAACAATCATATACATGATAATTTCTCAGTCTGGTACATCTCTAGATGATACCCTTCCAAAAAAAATTTTATCCTCGCTGAGCTTATCTTGTAGGACAATATTTCTTCTTTACTCTCAAAAATCTTTTGAAAACCTGACTCAATTCTTCTGAGACTCTCAGCAGGCTTGGCAAGCATAGGAAATAATTCAGGAAGAAAGTAGTAGAGGCAAATTGCTTAAGGCAATTAGAAAAAAGGGAAGGAAAGAAGGGACACAATTAGGCCCCCAGAATAATATTGTTGTCGTGGTCTTTTTCCCCCCCCTCTTTCCAATATTTTAATAAAATTGGATATTTGAAACTTGTAGAATCCTTTTATTGTTTTTTTCATGAGTTTTAATTTCAGATTATGCTTGGCTGTATTAGCCCCATCCCTACAGGACAGGACAGCATCTTTAGACTTCTCCTGAGTCACCTGCCCCTGCTTTGCCATCTTGTATCTTACTCCATACATCTGAGTTCAGTCAGGAACTTCTTGCTCATTAACACAGGTCTCCTGCTGCCTTTATTTGTATTCTAGAAGTTTTCTTAAAAAGCTTGTGAGGTTGTATTCATAACACAAATTTTAGGAAAATAGGAAGTAAACTCACGCAGAAAAAGATAAACGAAAAATTCCAACACTGACAAATGACTGGAAAGTGCTACAAAGCACTGTCAGATTCAGTTAGCTGTCCACACAGTCAGTAATTGTATCTTGGAAAACAACTTGCTATTAATTTTCTGGAAACCAGAGAAAAGACCACAGCTATTATGAAACAAACAGACAAAAACAATTACTAGTATAAGCTTACTAAGTAATTATTTTGGTTGCTTTTGTTTCACTGATGTTAAGCCCTGTTTCTTTAATATTTCTTGATCTTTTGTGATGTGGAAGCATGAACTTGTATATAAAAATCTTATCATTGTTCACAGTTTTTTTCATCAATGTTGCATTCTTTCCTCCCATTGTTGATTCCAGACTTGCTTATTTTCAGCATTTTTATTATATACCATGAATTGCCAGCACAAACCTGCTGCTATATCTGAACTATGTTCTGGTTCTCTTTGGCACGAAAGCAGAAGAGCACTTTATGAAATTTATGCTAACAAGGCTTAGATTCAGGTGCAAAATGTTTAATACAAATGTATCTGAAGTGAATTCCATTATTAAAGTAAACATGTTTCTTCACACTAATAATTTCTATTTTTAATCATCTCAGAATTAGGGACACAGTCAGACTTTATGTGGTCAATATTATTGCAATAAACAGACAGTATTAATTCAGACTTTTAGTCACTTAACTATAACAGAACTGCTTGTCCTTGTTTGGTTACACATCCCACTGGATAAAACACATTGATTTACTATTCCCTCATGAGACACTTGAATTTGGCACACAGGTATCAAATGCAGAAAATTATTTTAAATTCTCAATCACAACACTGAAAAAGCTAGCATTGCTACATACTAAACTGTTGAAATTTGGGGTAAAATTATGCAACTTTCCTAAATATGTAACATTCAAAAATAAAAATCAAAATTACTGGGAACTGAAATCAAATTCACCATAGTTCATTTACTACTGCAGGTAGGAAACACATTAAAAAAGGACTTAGGTTTACTTCTCTTGCATAAAACAATGGTTAAATTTGCCTACTTTTGTAGTAAAAAATCTCCTACTTCAATGAATTGAACACATTGATAGAATTCTTCCTGAGATCACACTTTTTTAGCTGAATATTTTCTCCTCTTCCAGCCTTTCCCTTTATCAAAAATACTTCAGATCCTTAATCATATTTGTGGCCCTGTCCTGGACTTGCTCCAGTATATACATCTTTCCTGCATTAGGGAACCCAGAACTAGACACTGTATTCCAGCTGTGCAGAGGAAAGCAGAGGGAGAGATACAGAAGTACACTTGCATTCAGTAGCCTCCAGGGAGTAAAAATGATGAAAATGAGAAATTTCAGAATGTTGATTTATCATTATGTTGTCTTTCATGAGTTGCCCTCTCTAAAAGCTCTCACCCTTTTCATTCCCAGTGACTTCTACTTACACCTCTAGCTTCACTGCCCCCTGTGTATAACATCTTTTTGGAAATCTACTCCTGCAATAAAATTAAGGCACTGATTCACTTTAAAAATAACTCTGCATTGAGGGTGGGAGGAGGTAGTATTTACATGTTATGGAATATTACAGTGTGGCTTTGCAAGTAGTTGTGCAGACAGTGGCCAAAAGGAGGCAAATCTCTGTGTCAGGCTAGGAATGTCTTCAGAGACTGACAACAGCTTCATCACAGGAGGAAAATGCTTTCTGGAATACTGCTCCAAGAAATTATTCTTCTGCAGGAAGAATTCGCCTAGATACATAACATATACACACATCCCTGTTTTCTATATTTTCTGTCAGCTACTTGCCTACACAGACTGTGCTGTTTGCATTTTTTTCTGTTTTCAAATCCAGTAACCATTTCCTTAACAGAACCTATAACTAAGGAAAAATTAGTCTTCAGTTTCCCCGTTATTATGACTGGTAGTGCAGGCATTTTGACATAATTTACATGCAACAGGAATGTCAAATGAGCCTACTGGTTTAGTCTCCAGGGAGTGCTCAGAGTCAGCAGACCCAGAGTCAGCAAGTCCAAGCTGGGAGCCGTGGGAGCTGGTTTGGCCAGAGAGGTCTCTCTAGACATAAGGCAGCAAGCAGAAAATTTATAGAGGGCAAGAGTCTGAATCCATCACTTGAGCTAACTGGAAAGGCATATTGTAGGGGAAGGTAGAAGAATCCTAAAAAGATCCAAAAGAAACAGGATTCCTATAGAAGAGCCTCTCACAGGAAAGAGAGGCCCAAGGTAGCATTTTCCAAGATCAGTAAGGCAAAGTTAGGATTCAGTTGTGGCTATCTAGATTGCAGTAGTTTCTCTTGCTTTATAGTTACTGAAACAGGAGATTACTTCCTTACATGGGGAAAAAAAGACAAAAAAATATTTTTCATCTGGTCTTAAATGAATCCTGTTTTGAATATAAAATGCATCATGTTTTAAATAAATTAAAAAAAAAAGCACCAAAAAACCCACCCAACCCCCTCCTACTTAAAGAAATATATGAGGAAATAACTTCAGGATAGATACATTTTTAACACAGATCTTTCACATAAAATGGGATTTTATGTCAGTAAAAGACTCTGAGGCAAAGAACAAATTCTTCACTGTAGAAATTGAGAGTAGGAATGATGGAATTTATTAAAAGCAGATCTGTCAAAAATTTTTTTTCATGCCTTAGCTCTTAAAATATTTTAATTTTCCAAAGAGTTTTTGGTATTGAATCACCATAGGATGGTTTGGATTGGAAGCAACACAGACCCTCTAGCAGTGTTCAGGCTCAAAGCCCCCTGACGTTGGCAGGGACATCTTTTACTGCACCAGGTTGCTCAGAAATCCATTCAACCTGACTTGGAACACATCCAGGGATGGGACATCCACAGCTTCTCTGAGCAACCAGTTTTAGTGTCTCACTACCCTCACAGTAAATAATTTCTTCCTAATATCACATCTAAATTTACTCTTCCTCTTTAAAGCCATTAGCCCTTGTCCTATGAGCACTATAAACATGCTCCTGTAAAAAGTTTATCTAAAAGTAAATAGAAATTTATAACCAATCATTCTTTCTTGGTTGAGAAAAACACAATCAGGTTGTGAGAAAAAACATCTGGACATTTTAATTTGCCAGTAAAATCAGGATACCAACACACTGTGGAAATTATAAGGCTTGAATAAAGCTTAAAATTCTCAAAGTAAAATTGAAAGTGCTTATTCATTTTTTTCCCCCTCACCTTTACATTGAATTTCAAAATCAGACATAACCCAGCTCACAAGTAGCTATATTCCTTTTCAACGTCCTTATTTTTTATTAAATTCACTCATTATCACATTCAGTTTCTTTTTCATAACCAAAATATTTATCAACATTTTGATAGCCTTCAACTGCCTCAGTGAAGGACAGGCCATAGGGTTACTGTCAATGTATCTATGTTTATTTTTAAGTGTCAGATTAGATACTTAACCATTACCAAAAAATTATTTTTAATTTTCTCAGTTTGTTACATAAAATAATTGCAAAATACCAGTCCCTTATCTGTGCATTCCTTCTGAAATCGAATTACACGCTAAATGACATCAATGCAAATCTAAAATAAATTTTAAATATATTTATGAAATCATCAGATTGCTGGAATTTAGTAAAAACAACAGTGTTCAGTCTTTCGCTTTTTGGAATTGTGTTAAATAAACAGACCGGACTGATGAGAGTTCCTCATTAAGTTGGTGAATTACATTTGCTGCCAGTCCTATTTATAAGAATATTTTTTATGATCAGGAAAAGAGGATAAGATAAAGTAAATCCTTATCTATTCCAAAATCTAGTTGAATTGAAATATCACCTTTAAATGTTCATGATTTTTTCTCTATTCTCAAGATAGATAATAAAAAGATAAAACCAGATAACAAAACCACATATCCTCACAAAAAAAAAAAACCCAAACCAACAAAAAAATAAAAGAACACAATCAAAACAAGCAACCTCAGTCTAAGAGAATATTTTTGATAAAATCACCACAGCTTCATGTAGGCCAGACTAATTCTGTGGTAAGTCAGACCTGAAGAGTAGATGGCAAATCTTTGGCAATTGACACCTCAGAACACTTAGAATATAGTGCATTTCCTAGAGATGTCTCATGGATTATTTTATTGTATCAAGGCAGTACATTGTGACTGGGACATCATCCCCTAGCTAGGACTACTGCTGAACTGAGGGCTACAGAACAGATATATTTGATCATTCTGAACTGGGCTTCACAGAAAAATTCCCAGGTGGTAAAAATTGGAATGGATCTAATTAATTTGTGCGGTATATACCTTCTAAACATGTGATGAATTTTCAGATAAACTCACCCTAAGCATTTTCCTTATGTTAGAATCCACAGCATCTATCAGATACTGCCAGTAGCTAAAAAACTTCTTATAACTAGAAGTATTATACCAAAGTGTTCTATTCCTGTTAAACTGTAGGAAAGTGGCTTATTTTCCCATATAAATTTGAATATACATTTCCCTATAACATGTTTCATGTGGGGAAAAAATATCAGCTCATTGAATCCTTATGTCCTGCTCGCCACTCACACTTCTCTACTGTAAGGTTAGTGCTAGTCACTTAATAATTTCCACAGTTTTATTCTTATCTTTGCTGTGAAGCCATTCCTGCCTTGTGACAGCGTGGTCCTTTTTCTTTAAATAGCATTGTACATAATATTTTCCAGAGAATGCTGGGCTTCCTAAATAAATGTTTGACTTGAAAATGAGACAAATTAATTTTGATTATTATTTCTTTATTTTTTTCTTGTTGTTCATTACTTTCAGCTTTACTTTCTAACCAAATTTGCTTTCTCACTCTGCCAAGCTTGAGTATCCATAGCCAAGAAAGAAAAAGAAAATAAAATTTCTACAATTTTTAGGTAACAAACTAAAAGAATCCCTTTCTTAGACCAAAGGGGAAAAAAAAAAAAAAAAAGAGTTTAATTTAAATAGCACAAATGCTATAAGAAGGACAAGTTTGGGCATTAACATAGTGGTATACTCAACTAATTTTAGTGCATCTATCATATTTTTTAGCTCATGTGCAAGATTGGTAAATATTCTAATAATCTACATTTGGGCTAAAAAATTCACTTTATGAAAGCAACTCTTAGATTTTCAGTTCAGGATGCTTAGGCTGCATCAAATTCAGAAGTTTCATCTGTTAAAATCTAGCAACAAAGCAAGTTACATTGTAAATGTACATCTTCAGGATTAATTGATGATCCAAGTACTGAGGTAGGATGGAGCTATAGATTCCTTTCTGCTTCTGATTCGGCCATCCCTTTTCTTCCTGCCTTAACAAAAACTGCCTCTTGCATCCACAGCATATATAATATACTGGAATAACAAACCTTGTCAACCACTACAGTTAGATGACAAATGTCTCTACCTACGTATTTCACATAGGCCAAAGTATTGCAAAAAGTGTTTGTGAGCAAAGCAGTCTTTGATCAGGAAAGACATCCTTGCTGCATCCCACAATATGGGTCATGGCGGCTAGAAATAAAGCCAGATGGGCAAAAAAAGCTGGATGTGCAAAATAAATTCAAAATCAGCACAGGTCAAAGAATTTTGCACCATCAATATTTCACAGTGCTCTACAATTCACTTATCTAAATGCTAGATACAAATTTAAGTAACAGGAAGCATTCCTAAGATCTTTCATTTAGAACCTTAATGTCAATGGAAATGAATAGGCTATTACAAATCTGGTGCTTGCTGGATCACAGACTATTTCTGATTTGGGTCAGAAGTTACCATCTTGAACTTAATAAAAAGAATGCTAGATAAATGGGCTAGTTTAGCACGTTCATGAGAGAATATTTCTTTGTGGACAAAATTAGTCACTACAATTTTCATGCCTTTCACTGAAAGTCAGTACAGCATCCCTTCATGTAGCGTTTTTCTCTTCTTCTCTTACTTGAAGGTAAATTATATTTGTAATTCATGGGTGTTATTATATCCTGGATAGATCAATCAACATCTGATTTACTATTTATTTCAACCACTCTCTACCCACTATAACATATGTAGTGGTTTTCTTAGTTATTTGGCACATCTTGCTTGAGATACAAGTTTGATTTTTTTCGAAGTGCTTGGATCCTTTCTATTTAGTCACTTGGCTGCTTCTTATAATCTCCCACACTTTTTTAATCTCTCTCATGTACTTTGTAAACACCTCTGGCTGCCTCACTTATGGTGAATAACAGCTATGTCCCTCCCCCATTCCAAATCTTTTTCCAAACTCTATCTTTTCCTGTCAGTATTTCTAATCTTCTCTCAAAAGTTTCTCAGTTTGCTCCAACTTGTCTTAGAGCTCCCCTTGCTGTTGGATGCTGTTATGAGGCAGAGAACCTTAAACAAAAATTGGCAGCTGATACAGGCAGCATTCAAATAACAGTTTACAGTATTTTGATGGTATTATATAATCCAGAATCATAGAGCCAATTGGGCAAATTTTGATTTTCACTAAGATCTGCTAAATAATGCAAAGTCTGTTTATGACATCCACAATTTTTGAAGAAAACAGTAGTTTACAATACAAGTTTTCTTCAGAAATATATAGAAACACAAGTGTTTCTATCAAAAGATTATGCTTATGAAAAATATTAGTTTTGCTTTCAAAAGAATTATTTTCCTACTTTACTATTAATGTTACCAATATGGACTAAAGCTACAAAAAATAAAAAAGTAATTGAATAGATAAAATGAAAAATCATCATTCAATTAACAATAAATTTGCAGACACAATAAATGAAAAATTAAAAATCTAGACTATTATTATGATGAGTTCTATACATCTTTCAAAGACTTAAGTTCCCTTTCTTATACAATGGTCTGTAATTCATTAATCACTCAGGTATCATTCTTAATCAAAAGGCTACTAAAAATATAACATCATAAGTTTTAAATATCTTTTTTTTAAACTGAAAATATATATTTTTTTAAAAATAACCTATTCTTTCTCTTTATGAAAGTGTTATAAAAGGTTATTATTACATCTTTTTTAAATTAAATAATGGGTGTCTAAAAACACCATTAGCAACTGACTAAATGTAATTTATATTGGTATTGTAAATATTAAGCCAAAAACCTTCTCTTCTAAAAGACACAGGATTCTAAATACAATAATTCAAGAAGAATTAGTCATATTTGAAATAATTAAAAATCTTGATTTATGGATCTAATAATTTTTTACGTAAATATTATCATATACTGTTTCTAACAGTATCATAAGAGGATTTGGGGTTTTCTAATCACTACTACAATACTAATGACTACTGCATTAATGGGAGGAATTTTTAATTTATAATCCTTATAAACGAGAGTTTACATTCACGTGACAAGTGTGAAATACTGAGACTGAGTTTTTTGATGGAAACTGCAAGAAGATTGTTGTAATTTTTTGGAGAGTATGGCAGTAAATAAACAAAACACTTTAAATCTCATTATATATTTATGAATAGTGAAACTTTCAAAACTATGGTGCTTTTTCCACACAAAATAGAAAATTAAATCTTCTGTATTTGAGACTGCAGGGGGAGGGGAGAAAGAGAAACTCCAAAACACTCTCAGTGCTGATGACAAACCATTTGAGAAGCAAAATTATCTGAGGATCTGGGGTACAGAGAGACATCATAAAATATAGAACACATTATGTAGTGGATAGAATATAGTACATAGAAGAAAATTATGGTTATAATTATATTTAATAGATTGGCCTTGTAAGATATTTTTAGCAGTGCTTTCGATCTGCTTGGGATTTTCTCCATCTACACCATTATCTGGCACTGAATTAAAAAAAACAACAAAAAAAAAACAAAAAAAACCCAAACCCCTGGTTTTTTCTATCCCTACAAAATGTTACCCAAACCCAAGAAGAACCAAACAAACAAAATATAGGATGATATCACTTGTCATATTTCATTCAGATATTGTGAATATAAATGTATTTTCATTTATCTGCTCCTCACCTACTTTGAAATGATGTTTAGTTCATTGTTGCTGTCTGAGTAGTAAAGACACATAAGCAAAAAGGTCCTACAGTATGAAATTACCTGGCCTTTCTAGTAGAGTGGTAAAAAAGTCTTACTAAAGGCTTGAGAAACAAAACCAACTTACTTCCCACCAAGGTTTTACTTTTTCACTAATAATCAGATTTGTCCCAATTATTTTTTTTATTCTGAAAAAAAAAGTTTTTTGACTACAAATACACACAAACATCTTCTGACTCATTAAATGAATGCATTCCTAAAATTGTATGATGACTATAGCTGGGGTTTTTATATTTTTGTCGACATCAAACAATTTTTCTTCCTCTTTAAAGGCCTTCTCTGCATTTCATTCTACCAACTTTTGTCTTTTTATTCTTTTCTTTCTTCTCATTTGTTTCTGACTTGTCTCCATCTGAAAACAAAGATTTTGAGACACATAATTTTGATAGATCTTTAGGTGGCATGAAGTTCATATAATTTCCTAGGGCATTAATAATTGTTGCTATTGTTATTGCTATCTCATCGGCAGTTTCTCATTTCTAGTTGCTCAACCCAGCTGCTGGTGGTTGGGGTCTATGGAGAAATGAGCTCCATTATCACGTCCTGAGTTTCTGAAGCTCTGGTCTTATTCAGGCAAGGGAGCAAAAGGATCAGCTATCTACACTGTCACTCAAAAAAAGAACCTGTTTAAATGCATCACAGAAAAATAGCAAGTCATTTTACTGCAAGGTGAAGCCATAAAAAAATTTAAGTCCTAATAGTCAAACCATTATTTTTGTCTCTGATCCTTATGTATTTCCCCTAGTTACACAGTCCATTCTTTCCAAGATCTCTCACAGATCTTAATAATAACAACCACAATTAATATAATCAAGTGATAAATGAAAGCATTAGCCCTAGTTTTAAATACTTTTATTTATTTTGAATTATAAAAGGCATAAGACAAAAATTAATATAAGCATGCTAAGGTTCCTTCTAACAGCAGGAAGACTGGGTGAGTTCCTCAATTAAGCCCATAGCAGAAAAGGAGAAAGTGCTGAAATATTGAGTTTAGCATCTAGTTCCTACTTCAGGATTGCACTCCTTGTGCAGGATGCATTGCTGTACTCAAACATAGAACAAAAAAGAAAAACCCAATTGGTCCAGTAGGCATGGTGTGTAGGATAGATCCATTCCTGGCGTTGTGGCTGAAAGCTGACAATTCTACATCACACTGTGTGTGCTGATTGAAAATAGAAAGGATCTTCTCAGGAGGAAAATTCTGGGCTGTGCTTCAGAAATGAGATGAGAGGGGGTGAAGTGTGCAGGAAATTCAGCAGTACTCAGACATTTGCTGTCAGTACTCCTGTTTTCAACACCAGGAAACTAAATCAATGCTGCCATGTTAAGGGAACTTTTTCTAGCAGACGCAAGAATAGAGTCGAATGAGCAATGATTTAAAGCATGTCTTTCAGAAATTGAAATGTTCAGATAACTATTCTTCCAGAGCTACTCACCTGGATTCATTATCCTAATGAAGCTGTACTTAATAAGTAATAGGAAGGACACTAATATGCTGGAGAGATATGGGGAATCTAATTTATAATAAAAATCTCTCATACAAGAATTTTAACTGGCACAACCTCTTAATGAAAACTCCATTGAGATGCTTTCTTTGTCTCTCTGAGTTTGATTAATTTGATAAAAAACCCTATTACCTGTGCAGTGCAAAAAATCTTCTTGTCTATACAAAATTGTATAGACACCACTTACAGGAAAATGGGTTTGTTTGAGAGACAAATTCTCATTTGCATGTTCATATGCAAAAGCAATTTTAAAATAATTTACATCATCAAAAATACAACTTAAATGGTCTTGATTTACTGCCAAATGCACACTCTTGAGATTAAATTAAACCTATTTGACCTGAAAGCCTTAATTTAGTAATACCTGGAAGGAAAATAGGAATGAATACCTAAGAGTGCTGTAAACTCTTCAGGCTGATTTATGTTATTGAGGACACATAGAATTCATGAAAGGAATTTTCAAAAGCAGGGGTGGAGTCAGGGGGAAAAGAGAAAGAAAGACAACAGTAGCACAATAAATCGACCCTCTGGCTCGATATAACTCTATTAATTGCAGGCACTCTTACATTAAACTGTTTCCAACCCCCTGCTGATGAAACCTCTCAAAATAATTTCACCCTTTGACAGCTTAAATTATGATCTTCCCACTCTATAAAAGTGTTTGACACATTTGTACCGAGTATTTAAATTACATGAAAAAGAAAAGTTCTGTTTTACATGCACCTGAACTGTTCTTTAAATACAATTAGTTTTCTGTTTCTTTCTTTTCTTTTCGCAAACATACAGCAATTTTATCTATATCTTTACTTTTGTAAATGATAATTTGTCTGGAATACACAGTGGCAGTGGCAGCTAAAACTATTTTAAAATTTCAGATATAAGCCCCTTAAAATTTCAGTTGTAAGTTTCTTATCATTTCTCTCAAACCTTTTGTTTGCGGCAGAAAATTTTCTTGCCCTTTGTTTAAAGAAGGTTGTAAAAATACTAAAAAATAATCTGATCCTTTTTGTTAACAGCACTAATTAAAAACACAAAAACATTAAAAATGTACTTACCTGAATAGATAGACACATTGGATGGATACACAATTGACAGTAGATGTGCATATTATCTCTGAATTTTACTCTGGATATTGCTCAAGAATTTAGAATATAGCTTTTTTCATCTTACCAAGGAATACTGAAACATCAGGAGAACATTTAACCTGTTGTTAGCCAAAAGTTCTGTGACCAAAAAAATATATTTGCTACAAAGATATTTTTTGTAAATTCACTCTCAACTCTTAAACTTACTAGAAAATAAGCAAGTTGTTCTATTCTTTTGAATAAGAATTTTTAAACTAGAAGCTACACAGCACATTTGTGATATAATTCAGAATGTATAATTAAAAATATCAAGACTTAAACTAGAGCAGTTTCTCTGGTGACAATATAGTGATACTGCAACACTAACGACTCCATGGTTTTAAAATTACTTGATGTTTCAAAGAGTAACAAATGTGTGCAGACAATTGCACGTGGGAGAGGCCACAATTAGTAAGTCACACATTTTGTGTAGTCTGCCTAATGAGACCATTAACAGCACGGAAGTGTGGAACCAGTGAGGGAGAGCAGGTCCCTTCAAGTTGTCTTCAAAGTCCCCTGGGCATCACTCACATGTGCCAGACATTGAAACTGATGAACCTTTTGCTCCTCCAACACCTGCACAAAGTAATAGCTTAAGATGCCATGTGAAAAACAGGATTTCATCTGCCAAAGGTGATCTAAGTTGAGATATTAATTACTCCTTTGGGAACTGGGTACAGTACATGCTCACATGAATATATAAACATGATTTTTCAGATACAAAGCTAGTTGAATTCACTGAGCTTGTATAAACAATCATCAAGATATGAGCAAACTGTTCCACTTCAAGACAGATTTTTTAGGTCTTTGGCTACAAATGTATCATGTGAAATTCGCTCATTTTACATTCATAAATCTGCTTGCTAATTGTTGAATCAGAATTTATTTTCCTTGTAAAAAAGTACAAAGCACTGTGATTTATCATCTGAAGACATTTACTTGCTTTCATCATCAGTTTTACATGATTAATTTAAAATAATGACCTCATATATAATTTCTACAATTTTTGCCTGAAACTTATACTGATAGTGAATTTGAATTCTTCAATTCAGTCTTTTAAAATTTTTATTCTATAACCACACTTCTGACAGTTTAAATTTTATATTTAGATTACATTTTTGTAGAATTATCCAAATTAAATCTAAAATAAGATGTCAGCCAACTCCTATAAATAAGAAAGTGATTATTCTTTAAATCTACACACTTCAAAGTGTATTTCGTGGTACACTAATTTTCTTAGATAACTTTTTCACACAAGGAATAAAGGTATTTGATCTAAAAGATAACCTGAGATTTGCAAATATTCAGACACAATTGTTTTACTAGAAATTTCACTTGAGAACATCAGCTGAAAGACAGCTAGAAGGCAGTCCCCATATATTCACATTCTCTCCCAACTGTTACACTCACTCCTAATAAATTGAAAAGTATTCTTTGATCTGAAAGTACCCTAACAGTGTGTCCACCTTATTTGAATGTGTGTTTGGAGGATGCAAGCACCCTGACTATTTTAAATACCACACAGTGAGGATGTGTGTACGTATGTTGAAAGGGTGTATTTACATGAGCTGATTTTCAGTTTTGTAAAGCTATGTCAGAGATATTTAGTATTTTAATGTGAGAAATCAAAGGCAACATACAAATTGAAAATGAACTGAAGAAAATACCATTCTCAGAAAAAGATGTCATATGCTAGAAGAAATTAGAGTGAATTAAAGTGAACAAAGGAATAGTCATAATTTAAACTGATGAATAATCATCTTTATTCTCAACAAACAGATTGACAGGGATTTTTGAGTCACAAAATTGATTTGTTATGCAATGATCAGGGGAGATCACAGATAATATTCTGAACTGAAAACAATTTATTCTTAGTTTTGTGAAGAGTTTCATAGGATAGAGTATAACTTAGAAACTGAAAGATAATCAAATGACAGAGAACAGTTTAGAAGATGCACAGAGGGCCTGATTCAAGTCTCCATTCTGAGTACTCTGTTCCCAGTTTCCTGTGCTTGTTTTGTGCTGTGACCATTCCGAATAGCAGAATTCCCTGTATTATATACTAGCTGTGGTAATGACAATAAAGTGTTAGCTAGAAAGACTTGTCAAAATGCTCCTAAAGAGTGGGCTGTTAAAAATATCTTCAAGCAGATCTGCTGAATGCTTTCATGTTGCAGTGTGCCTACTGTAAAGCATATTGTAACCATGATGATCTACATTTTCACAGAAATATTTCCACATTGCTCTTTTCATTTCTGAAGTATAATGCATTTCATAAGTAAAAACATGTGGAACAATTTTAAACATTGGCTTTTGAAGAAACTGTTGTGAAAGTATTAATGTGAACCTCTAAGTTTTCAAAAGTGAAAATGATGAAAGCTATATAAAGCACTTCCAAAGTTTAAGTTACTGTTGAGTTTAGTGACCACTGAAAAATAGGAAAAGGGTTTGCTTCCATTTTTTAGTGAAACGTCATACTTGAAATTAATGGATACATGATTACTCAAAATTTGCAAAACAGAATGCTATATGCTGTAATGTGTTTTTTTGTGTTTTTTTTCCAAGCAGAGAAGGAGAGAATGAAGAGCCAATGTTCAGCCACTAGTACAATGACCTGTGGTTGATTTCTCATGTATCTGTAGTTATGGTCTACAAAAATACTTAAAGGAACTGGGGCCAGAATACTCAAAGAATGGGGGCCAGTATAGAACACTGTCATGAAAGGCATTTTCTCCCACTTGGAAGAATGGAATGAATGGAAAGGGAATTTGTACAGGCAAAGATAACACCTCACAGGGGTTCATTGAGTGCCTGGACTATAGCACTTGCTCTGTGACATAACAGATACCTACATATTCACACCAACATGCATGCCATAGGCATTTTTACAGGCACATAGGCAACCTTAGGACAAAAAAAAAAATTAAAACCCTGAAACATTAGTAGTATTAAGGCATAACAGTCTGTACACCTAAAATTGGTGTTTCTGATATTCTGATATCAGTATGTGAGCAGTCTCAGTCCCATATAGCATTGCTGGTATGGTTTCCTGGCTGTAAATGGTCTTGATCCCTGCTGCCTACATGTAGCTTACCTCAGTGAATTAATAGACATTGTTATCCTTACTTTGGCCTTGATGGCCCTACACACCTCTAATCAACACCAAGACATGTCAGGAACTGCAAGTAAGGAGGGAGAATAGGTAAAGTTTTTTGGAATGCCTTCTAAAAGTTATCAAACCATAACAATAAAAGATCTTCTAACATGTAGTCCTATAACTACCAGATAATTCCTGAGACAAAAGAAGCCTGCTTAGTGGCACGCAATAGTGTGTTAAGTGACACATAATAAATGTCTGAAAACAGAATTTTTCATATCCCATTTTGTTCTTCTTAAGTGTATTACAAATAGCAGCACAAGTTGAGAGAAGAAAGAAAAATGTAAGGCATCCAAAGAGATAAAACCTTGTTTAAAGAAGAGAAGCATATGCAAAACTTGGATTGAATTCAAAATAACTTATGAATGAAAAGTCTGTCTCCTATCAAAAACCACACGTAACATTTCCCCATTTACTTTGGATCTTTTGCTGATTTGGAGTTTTGATGTGATCTGACTGTATTTATGTTTGTTTAATATTGTTTTTTATTTTTAATATATAAGTAAAACTTTAAAACACAATAGTAAGGCTTTAAATTCATCAAAAACATTATATGAATGCTGAATGAAAAATTATTTTTTTAAAAAAACATACGATATATTATATTTACATTATGTGATTCTATTAGACTGCACAAAGATGCTGAAGTTCTGTGTGTTAGAACTACATAAAGAACCGTAACCCTGGAATAATGCCAGATTAAATGACATTATTTTACAAATGTTCTAATGTAATATATGATGCATATTAATTTTATTACATTGGTTTAGAGGTTAAATAATTTTAAAAATGTGAGAATTTTTAAGGCATGTCAAATATAAAAGCATTCTCTTTCTTCAAGGAGGAAAACTTAGAGGCAAGTTAGGACAAACAATGGACTCTCATCAAATTTAGTAACCCCTTCGGATCAAAATTTGCCTTGTTATACAACATGGTTTTTCAAAAGTTGGCTTACATCTTACAGTAGCACAGTCATGTAATTCATAAAATTGGACATAAAAAAATTTAGCCAAAAACAAGTTAAACTTTAGGAAACTATGTGAAGAAGTATGGTCAAAGTATACATTCTCCAATAAATACTTATAATTTTCAATCTCATTTTTATCTATTTCTGAGTGACAAAATCATAAATGTTTAAATGAATTTTACCACTGGATAGCACACAGAAAAAAATGTTAGTTCATGTTCAAAGTTTAGAACCGTGCAGATATTAAATTTTAGTAATGATACAATCCACACTTAGGTATCTTCTTGAATAATGGAGTTTGCAGAAATCTTAACAGAGAAATTAAAAAAATAACCTGAGCGATTTCCAACTCTCATTTCAGCTAGATTTGGGGTAGACATACGTATGTACTCTATGAGTTAGATACTGTTGCAGGAAAAAAATGCTTACTTAATGTACTTTAAACCAAATCAGGAGTAAAGCAGTTTATTGACCTTTTATTGACATATTACTGACAGTCTGTGAACCATATATGATTCTTCAATGTCTGCAATACAAAAGATGAGCCACATAATTGGTGTCTATGAACTATTAGTAAACACTGGTAATCCTCTAAACAGCCTTTTGTACCTAGTTGCCTAGAAGTTCTAACCAGACACCGAGTTATATGAGCAGAGAGATATGATCTCACAGGATGTCCACACTTTTAAAAAGAACAGACTTCCTGAAATTAAATAGAAAGAGTTTCAGTTTTCAGTGAGTAGGACATTTGGTTCTTGGAATATTTTACAAATATTTTCTACACTTTGAAGATAGGTGTCAGCTAAGTAAGATTTTTCAAGGGCATAAATGTGTTCCTATGGTTCTTTCTCCCTTAATTATGACACAGACCTTGCTCTGAGTAGGGGCTGTGTCAATATCCTTTAAACATGAATCTGTGTGTGTGGGATCTCAGCACCTGAGGATGGAGGTGCAGAGAGGCCGAGAACACCCTTGGGGGGCTCGGGAGTCCTGGAATGTTGCCAGAAGTGTCTGGTGGCTGGACTTTGATCCGACACAGGAGACGACACCTGTATGATGATGGGAGGATTTCACTGGGGTAAATGGTGAAGGGATAAGTTAATTAGAGTGTAAGACACAGGGTTTAGGATTTCTGTACAGGGGGGTCTAAAGAAGTAAGATGGAGGAATTGGGGCGTGTCCTGTCCTTCTTCTTCTTCTTCTTGGCCTCCATCTTCTGTGGTGGTGTTGGCACTTTGGGATTGGTTATTACTAGAAGTGCACCGGTTAATAAGGGTAGAAGGTATTGGGGAAAAATAATAAATATTGTACACGTAACTTGGAGTATAAAGATAAGTGACCGCCCCGGGGGCTCTCAGTGTGCCCATGGCTGGCTGCTGTGCAAACCTCTGTCGGGCCAAAAGAAAATCTTTTAGATAAACAATTAATAAACACCGAGACCGAGAAAAGATCAGAAGTCTCTTCTCGTCCTTTGAAGCGTCGGCTGTCCAAGGCCATCCCTGGGCCTTTCCAGGCCACCTAAACAGCCGAGAAACCGACATGTGTGAACAATGGTAATGTGTATGCCAATTGTTAACGTGCTTTCTTCTTTCCCCAAGAATAATCTTCAGCTTAGAGTTCCAATTCAGCCACAGATAAATGTCAGCACTGGTAGTCTGCAGAGTGATCTGTTTACCTAACCCTAGCATAAGAAACATTTTAGATGTCCGTTTTTAGCTGAAACCTCTGCCTGGGGCTGGCAGGGCAGGTCTTTCTGTTGGAGGCTGCGGTGCGCTGACCCCGGCCGCATGCCGGTGCCTGCCAAAGCCGCTCCATCAATGCCCTCAGCTGGGCAAGGGCAGAGAAAATGGAACAAAGAGCACCTGGGTTGAGCTAGGGACAGGGAGAAATCACTCACCAATTGCTGTCACGGGCAAAAGAGACTAGTCTCGGGGAAATCAAATTTCTTACCTATAAAATCAGTACAGGGAAAAGAGAAACAAAATCATTAAGCACCTTCCCCCACATCTTTTCTGCCAGTTCCCTCAGTTCTCTTGGGTGAAGCCCATCCAACCCCAGAGAGTTGTGAAAGTCGAGGTAGAGTGGTACATCACTAATCATTTCCCCATGGCTTATGTAGGCTTCCTCCTTTCTTCCTTTGAGAGTATTTTCGAAAGCGTTTAAGCATCAGTTCATGGTCAGAGTCCCAGTGTTTCAAATAAAAGAAGAACAAGAGTAATTTATGTTTGCCTATCTAATAAAGAAAAATGATCTGGTATTGCCATTATTTTAGTCCCTAAACTGGCCAAATTTTATATTTTACTAAAAATTGTGCATAATTTTTCATCATGTTTAAAGGGTCTTCTTGTGTGAATAATGACACCACAAACCTACTAGGAGAGATGTAAGTAAATTATTTTACTTGTATGACAGTATAATTGGACTATTATTTACTGAATGATCATGAAAAAGAAAAATTTCCTTCTAAACAGGGATTTCTTTGTTTTTTTTCTCTCATAACAAAACTCTACAAAAGTTAAAAATTTTATCGTTATGAGTCTTAATCTCACGTCATTGCAAAGAGATACTTAAATGAAACTGTTTTCTTTATTGACCCTATAACAATCAAAATTTGGCTGAAGTATAGATCTTCTGTAAAGAAATTACAGAATTCATGTATTAACTCTAAGTGGGTTATTAAGCAACATCATGCCCCTTCCTCACCTCATTTTATTTCACTTTCAGAGCTCATATACCACTACAAGTATTCCCGTTTTTCATATTACATTATGACTAAATCTGCCATTTGCTATTGATTTTATTCACAGCTCCTGCATGCAACCCTTCTTCAAAAAGAATACTCATTTTTAATGGGATCCAAAGAAAATCACAGATCTAAAGTTTGAATCTATTTCAAGTTACTTTTTCTCATCTTTTAATATTTAAAGGTCAAGTAAGAAATATAATTCAATACAGCATATATACTTTCCATTTCTGCAAAGTCTCAGAAAAAAAAAAAGTAATTAAATTAAAATGACAAGAGTCAATAGAAAATATTGAAGAGCCTGAGGAGACCTAAGTTCAAAGAATAACAAGCAGGACAAAAGAAAAGAAATGGTCTTAATAAAGAATTCCTAAGCATGAGGAATTAGAAGGAACTCAATCCTTTTTAGCTATACAAAGTACTACAACAAAACAACAGAAAACAAACCCAGAATTGCATACATAAAAACATGTTTATTTTAGTTTCTTTTCTATGAGAGTTTACTAACTAAAGGTTAAATAGACATTTAAACATATTTTTAAATATACATTAGTGCTTATTTCTGTGAGCTGTTAAGGAAAGAAAATACTCTTTGAATTTCTTAAATCCTTAATCATAGAAATGAAAGGTACAAAGTCAGAGTCTAGTCTGAACTTCACAAGAAGTGGAATTGGGTTAATTATGGTGAGCAATATATGCTGGGTAAGAGTAATGAACTTGTATCCTGTAGCAATTTTTCCTTATATCATTTTATAAATTGCCTGAAGCAGGTGTTCCCACTGTTTATACAGCTTTGGTGATGAAGCTATTTGGACACTGCGTAATACAAGGAGGGTAATGGTGGCACTGCACAGACTGTTCTCATGATCCCTCCCATCAAAGATTTATTTGCTGTTAATTCACTGAGGACATTTCTAATAGACTTCAGACTAAAGTCAGAATGTAGAGCACTCAAGATATGGTATCATCTGTGCTGAGCAGGCAGGCAGGTCCCGTCTGCTGCCAACACTGCCGAACACAGCCCGTCCTGCTGCTGCTTTATCCCGTGAGAGCACTTTTCTGGCTCATGGTCAGTTTGCCCACCAGTATCTCAAGGTCCTGCCCTGCAAAGTTGTCTCTTTACGTTGGTTGGCCTCCAGTGTGCACGGCTGGCATTAAGCAGAAGTTAGCAGAAGCCTCAATTTCTCTCACTTCTCAATAATGCAGTTGCCTACAGCAACTATTGGATCATCAAAGTCTATGTTATCCCTGCGTACCATTTCTACCTGCACAAATTAAAAAGATCCAGTACAAACACTGGCTTACTTGGGGAATTTCTTTTCCTTTCACTTTGAAAAATTGGAACCAAAGATTTTTTACAAGGATGCTCTTTCACTCCTAAATATGTGTACAAAGAATGAAAACAAAGATGGTGGAAGGACAGGCAGGAGTGACTTATGAAAAGTGGGTGAGGATATGAGGTTTGTTCAGCTTAGGCAAGGGGAGACTTAGGGGTGAACTCATTGCTGTCTACAATTTCCTCATGAGGTAGACCTAGAGGGAGGTGCTGATCACTTCTCTCTGCTATCCAGTGATAGGATGAGAGGGAATAGCTTAAAGATGTGTCAGAGGAAGTTTAATTTAAAATTTATAAAAAAGTTCTTCACTGAGAGGATGGTCAAGCACTGGAAAACTCCCCAGGGAAGTGGTCAAGGCCACAAGCTTGTCAGAATTCAGGAAGCATTTGGACAATGTTCTTGGATGCATGGTTTAACTTTAAGGCTGATTAAACTCACAGAAAAGGTATGTGGTTTTGTGGAAGAAGGCAGAAAAATTTCTGAAAAAGGACACAGCAACAGGACTTTCGGAATAAATATTTGACCTAATACTACTGGGGGAAAAGTCTTCTGAATCCAAGATAATATAAAATTATTGCCAGCTTGAGTAATTTTCCTGTGTTTTTCTGATCTTATATGCCAACAATGATATTTGCATACTTCAATTACACTGCCCTAAAATAACAAAAGTTTCTAAATAGATCAAATTAGCTATTATTTTTACTTGAACTTCAAACTTATTATTTCATTTTAACTTTGACCTCAGTTTGATTACTCATTTGTAAGCAGTAATCTATATAGTAATAGGTTGTAAATTGCCTTAAGAATGTACCTTCTTAAGGGAATGTTTACTTGTTTTTAATTTTTAATTTTTAATTACATCTGTAAGTACTACTTACTTTGTCCTATTGCAATATGGGTAATTAATTCTGATAAAGCAGATAATCTTGAAGTACTTAGACTGCTAAATAACACATAATTCATATAACAAATTGCTTTAAATTTGTTATGAACTACTTCAGACAGCCATTATCAGTAAGCAATATTTATTTCTTTCTAACATATTTTCAAGCTACTGAAACTTTACCATATTTGACATATGAATTCAAAACATATTGCTTGTCCAAGTAATCCACATAGCTCATTTACTAAAATGAGTTGCAACTACTTATGATAGAGGCCATCTTCTTGGAATTATGACAATTTCTTTTTAAAAGACATTAATATTCTTGTTTTTTAGTAAAATGTGTCTATCAACATCAGTGAAAGAAGGTCATAATATCATCTATTCCTATATCCTAATGGCCCAGAGACAGGGAAAACCTTCAGTGCCACGGAAAATTTACTGAGGAGTAATTTTTATGTTTTCATTCTTTTCAGTCTTTTGCACAAGTAAACTGTTCAAATGGTTTACAAGGCATTTGTAAATTTAAGTCAAGGTTCCAACTGTCCTAACATGTGGCTACTGCTTTTTAAATTATTTTCCCCTCTTTGTATGTTTATTTTATTTCCTCATGGAAAAATTATGAAATTACATTTCTAAATTCACAATGAGATTCTAAAACTGTGTTTGCATTTGAAAGATAAATATGCTCCAGTTTGTAGCATTTACTTTACAGCAGTGTTCTGAGCACTACACTAGCTTGCACAGTGTGTGACTAATAAGGAAATTTATTTTGAGGCAGCAGTTTCCTCAGTGTGTCTCTTTTCATAGACCGATGAACTCACATTACACACAGTAGCAAACTGCAGCTAAAATCCCAAATGGAATCCAAAACCAGACAAAAGAAAAACCTCCTGCACGTACTTTTAAGTCACAAAAAAAGGATGAAAATCTGCTGTTCGTGTCACAAATATAAAATTATTAGTACCGGTTAGTTTCATAATGTAAATGATCATAATTTTTAGGAAAATATTAATTTATGTGGGATTTATTCTAAAATATTTCTGTTGTGAAGCTTTGATTTCCTCCACTCCCAAGTAAACATTACTGAACTTTGTTCAGGAACACCTAAGGGAGGTCTTTGGCTTCTAATGAGAACTGTAAAGACACAACATGGATTCTTTGTTGCCAAGTGCAAAAAGCAAACTCTTGAATGGTACCATTTCTTAATAACAAATAAAGCAGAGAGGGAGTTCTTTTAGCAACTTTTGGACTGGGACTATTCCCTTATATGAAAGTTCTCCAAGTACTGGTCTACAGAATTATATTATTGTAATTTTTCAGTAATCAAAACCCCCTTAATTCTTTCTGTGAAGAGCAAAAAGAATTCAGTAAAAGCATTTCTTGAATGTCAGAATGATCTCTCACATACTGAATACTTCAGCACAGATGATTGGCAGTAAATGCTACGTTAAAAAATAATATTTATTATATTTTATATTACTTCATGTACAATATGAAATTTAATATTTAAAAATTTTAAGGAAATTAGAAGCGCTAAAATCAATGCCTTTTTAGAAAGAGAATTTTGGTTATTCTCTGAACAAATATAGATTTTCTTGGAAGGTACAGAAGTCTTTTATCTAAATGCCTGAAGATCTCAGTGGATCTTTCTCTTACCTTCAAAAGGAGATGTTAATTTTGAGAACTGAGAAGGAGGCATAAACTTCTCTGCACCACTTCCTTTCTCTCTCATTTTGATGTTGCATCCACTTTCCTTCTTGAATGTGCTCTTATCCTTCACAGGACGCCTGCTGTCCCCCAGGAGACATTGATCACTTCTGAAATTAGTACATTATCAACATGCTATTTCTGCACTTTTGAGGTCTTCACGGCTGGCATTTTCTTTACCTTGGAAAACCTATTAAATGTGAACTATTGTTGAACACGTGACCTATTATGTTCAGCACTGAGGGAATTACAATGATAAACAATGCTTGTAAGTGAGTATTTCTTCTGCTATCAGTCTGCATTCCAAAGTGTATATTCCACATTTCATTTTTTCTATATGATTAATATAGTACTGCCAAAGAAATGTCCCTGTTGACCAGCCATACAGATGGCCTCAGTGTACAAGAGATCTTAAATAATTTTACTGCTAAAAAAAAATCCCAAAAAGCTACTATTAAGGAGAAAGAACCAAGCTAGGCATTAGCAAAGCTCTTATTTTTCAAATAATATTTTAAGTAAGCATGAAAAAGGAATGAATATAAAATTATAATGTGTAGAAGGAAAAAGAGACTTTAATTAGTCTTTTTTATATATGCAGTATAAGAATTATTCTCCATAATAACGCAGTAGACTTAGTTTATTTGAGTATACAATAAGTTTAGATTCAATGAGCTGAAACATCCTAGTACAAGTAATGCAGTTTCCCTACTACAGGACAATAGTGACCTTTTTTCAGTTCTGACAGAGCAGTGGAAGACTTTTTACTGTACTGGTATTTGTTAATTTTCCCATAATCCATGATTTCTCTTTGAGTCTAACATGAGCTTTATTATAAATCCATATCTGCTGAGAGAGAACACAGTCATCGCTTTCTTCTAGTGTCCATTATTTTGGTTTGTGTCTTCATTATTTCAGTTTGTGTCCTTTTGAGGCCTTCCCAGAAGTGCAAGTCTCTAAATTACAGTCCCAGTCTTGACATTGTGATGCATCTTAGCAGAAACTTCTGCTGACACAGTGGTGTGTCTGTACTGTACTGGTAACTGTACTGGTATTTGTTAATTTTCTCATAATCCGTGATTTAAAAGTGTCAGACAAACTGCATTGAAGAGCAGATTCAACTGCATTATAGTTGCAGACCTATGCAAAGAGCTGGATGAGTATACAGCATTCCTAAAAAAAGGCAGATGAAAAAGGTGAGTGACCATGTCATTGTAAGAAAAAGAACAAAGATGAAGTGGGGTATCATAGAATTTCCTGAACTGGAAGGGATGAACAAGGAGGATCAAAGTCCAGCTCCTGGAATGACATATCCACAGGCAGGCAAAGACCAGTAGAGGACTTATGATAGAAATGTATGTCATGTTGTAAACCTATTTTCTGAAATAAATGTAAACATTTGTTTTGGCTCTGGCTGCTAATACCATCAAGCAGCTCACAAAAAATATCTCCAGACTGCTACAGACCACTGTTGACTTAAGTGTGCCACTGTGTCAGCAGAAGTTTCTGCTAACATGCATCACAATGTCAAGACTGGGACTGTAATTTAGAGACTTGCACTTCTGGGAAGGCCTCAAGAGGACACAAACTGAAATAATGAAGACACAAACCAAAATAATGAACACTAGAAGAAAGTGATGACTGTATTCTCTCTCAGCAGATATGGGTTTATAATCAAGCTCATGTTAGACTGAGAGAGAAATCATCATTCAGTCTGTCTCAAACTCTTCAAATAATAGTGCTGCCAAACTACTCCTGCATCAATTAACTTCTTTCATTAAGTTAAAACACCAAAGAGGACAACTTAGCTGATATAAAATTTAAGAACTAGAGTGGCCTTTTTCCAGTGATTTATCTGGTACAATTAGAGCAAGCTGTTTGTGCTACAGCAAGCTCAAACAAACAGACATTACAAAAATTACAGCTCTGAAGTTTTCTTCCACTACCCTAGCAGGCTTGCTGTTCCAAGAAATTGCAAGTAAAAGAAACCTAAGCTATTTATTAAGGGAGTCAGAGAAAAAAGAATGTGCAAGTACATGATAAAGTAGAAAATAGGAAGAGTAAGAGCAAAATATTACTTAACTGGGAATATAAAATGACATTCAAAACAGGACTGATAAAAGATATTACCATAGATAAAATGCAATGGAAATTATAATGATGTCAGAGGTAGCACACTAAGAAGAGCAACTCATATTTCAATGGCTCAGGACATTTAACAAGTCAGTCAATAACTGTTTTGTAAAACAGAAGAAGAAAAATGTGTCTGAAATTCTATGCTGATTTTACTTTCTCATTTGTAGGATAATATTTTTAATATGACATCAGAAAATTCTTTGATTTGAGTCTGGTAAGTTAAATAAAATGACATGAACTTTGTCAATTGCATGCCTACATGTTAAAATGCTAAATAGTTAAATCATTATTATAAAAATCCTAAATAACCATGAGATGCCTGATTTTTTTTTTCTGTTAATATTTGGCATTAAGGCGTCCTAGGCATCTGGCTAATGTAGTTGCAAGATAATTAGAGCAATTCAGTTCTGTGACATTCTGAGCATCTGCCTTCTACTTCTATCACCTATCTCTTCTCACTCTTCTTGAAACTCATTTCATTTTCAAAAGAATAAATACATAATTCTTTAAAAATATGAAAGAACAAGATCAAGCTTTTGACTACCCTAATGATTAGTGTTGCAAGATCATAGACATTTGTTTTTCCACCATAATTCTAATGAATATTCACTGGGAAGATTTTATTACCAAAGAAAGATCAGGTTTACCATATTGGTACAGGGACATAAATAAGTGCTCTAAACATGGAGAGAAAAGGTTTAGAAGTCAAATGTTTCAGTTCCTTTTTGGTTTTCCTTTCCATTGTCTTTACCTATGTTTCCAACTCTTGCCCTTCAATAAAGACAGGTCTGAAGTTACAATTGCATTTTGGGTTGGATTTGATTGCCCAAATGTAAGTACTAGATACTAGTTTTACTTTGGCAGTAATTGCTGCCAGCTTATTTTACCTGGTAAAGTTGCTTGTGTTCTGTCTGTCAGCTTTAAGTGGATGTCTGAACCACCCTTGCATTCATCAAATGATATTAGGTAGATTTATTTAGGCAGCTGAACAGTTAATTGATGAGAAAGAGAAGATTATGAACTGGATAGCATAGCCAAAGCAAGATAGAGCTTATTCTTGGGCACTAAATAATTCTACAGCAAAACAGATCTCAAAATATGTTGTTTCTACTGGTTCTTAAGCTGGTTCTTTAGGCACATTAAAATGCCTTAGGGTGCATATAGATTCAGTACGGTATTACTACACATTAGTTTGGTATTCTGTATTCAGAAATGGAATTAAAAACAAACAAACCAATTGCACAAGGTAGGAAGAACCAGAAATATTTACTGAGTCCAGCAAAAGCAGCGGACCAGAGAAGCCTTGATACAACACACAATTATAGACAGTGACTTTCAGCTGCTTCTTGCCAATAACACAGCGTAAGGATGAGCCATTTGGTTAACCCAGGATCTGATTTATCTCTAGTCAGTTTAACTTGACAAAGGGTTTCACTTGAATGGCCAGGAACTTGTTTTACAGTTTACTTCACTTCATTTATTTATTATGTTGTTTTATTACTAAGCAATTTTTTATGTACGAACACAAAGTCCACTGCTTGGATTAAGGAACTTCTCTGAGTTTTTAAAATGGCTTATATCTGTTTCAGTATCATCATAAAGCAACTTATTAAGGAATGAAAATTTGTATCAGAAAGCATAATTTCCAAAAGAAGTAATCCAAAATAGTCATGTCTTCTGTAGATATTATGAATAATATTAATTTTATTCCTTATTTTTTCACAGTGAAGATACTCATATTGCTGCAGTTATGAAATGGAAAAATATTATTTCATATAATGTTCTTCCCACTTATAAGATTGCTTCTGTTACAAAAATTCATTACTGGGGGCCATTACTTTTTATTGCAAAAGTTATCTTAATTTACATAATATCCATGTTACAGGTTAAGAGAAACACACAGTACCCAAAAATATATCTAGCTTGCTTTAAAGTGATTTCATTACTTCCAAAACAGGACATGAATTTAAAAATAGTCTAGATAGATGGTAGCTGGTGAGTGATCTCTCCCAGCCTTTATCTGGACCTGTGGGCCTTCCATTACACTTTCTCTCCCTTGACTAGCTGAAGAGGGAAGCAGCAGAATAGTTTTGATGGATGCCTGGCATCCAGCCAGGAACAATCCACCACACAAATCCTTGCCCAGATATTGGGAATGTGTTAGAGGAAAACATTGCAGTCAGTAAAAGAACCTGCTAGCTGAAGTGACAATTTTTACAGTTTTACTTGCTAGCTGAAGTAACCATTTTTACAGATGTAACCATTGTCATTTAAGGATTGGAGTAAAATTAACCCTCTTAACTAAAACAAAGCCACCAGAAAGGCAGACTGGTTCATTATGGATGCTAAAGATCTGGAGTTAAAAATAAAAAATAAAAAATAGTTGGGTATTGTGTACTCCATGATTATGTCTCTGACAGACGGTAACAGTGGCTTCTGCTCTTTTCTGGTGATCTCACCTTATGTTATGTTTGGAGTTATTCTGATAAACAATGAAAAAAACCACAAAATATATATTTGACTGTAATACATAGCAAATGTGAATTTTGGGGAGCAAGTTGTACACTTTTTATTTTCAACTACATAACCAAATTAACTATTTGACTGTTAGTTGGCCTTTTTTTTCAGAACAGTATTTAAAAGGAGCACATGGAAATAATGTTTTACAATAAAAATCCTTCTTTAAGGAAAAATAGAAATTTAAGTCATTGCTAAGCCAAAAAATAATATACTTTTGGCAAAAAGCATTGCATTCTTTCTAGTCTATCTTTGCTATGTTAATTTTTAAGATGCTCATTTAATTTACATTAGATTTTTAAGTTATCCAAAGCCACCAAAGTCCTAATTCTAGACTCATGATAGCGCACTGATTAGAGACATGTAACAGCAAGGCTACTTAGCGGAGTTAGACAGTGAAAAAGATATTGGAACAAAGAGTTTTAATTAAAATGTTGCCTTCAGTAAGTCAGGTTGAAATCAGCTGACCTGTAATGTGACATAAGCTTTCAGTTAAGGTACCCTCCTGAGTTACGGAAAGTAAAAGTTTCTGTGGTTTTAGTTAACAGCTATAAATTAATTGCATGAGTCATCTGTTCAACATTAGTGTTTCTCATGGGTGAATGATATCTATAGGAGGAATCTTCACCCCATTTTTCCAGTCCTTTCTTTCCTTAAGGCTTAATAAGGTAGGGGTCCTCTGAGATTGCTCATTGGAGCTGACAGAGGGTAGAAATAAGTGCAGATAGAGCCTCAGTTGTGTGTTCAGCCATCCACCGTGAGGAGGGACTGTGGCACACACAAACGGCTCCAGCTGGCTCCACGGACACGCCGCAGGGCACAGCTGAGCCCCTCAGACAGGCTGGTGGCATCTCAGTGAAAATATGTTCAAGAAACACAGAAAATGCCAGAAGCAGATGGAACAGAAACTGAGAAGCAGCTGAGGAAACATTGAGGGTGTCACGGCCATCAGACATTATCGTTGAAACTTTGAATTGATTTTGCCCCACAGTAAAATGTAGCTAAATTTTGGTGAGGCTGTTTTGCTGACTGTATATTCACACTCTGAGTCTTCATGATTGTCAGGGTCAAGACTATATTACCTAATACTGTAAGGTCATTTACTCTTGAGAAAATTGTACAAGCTCCAGCTGAAGAAAATGAGTAAAATGTCACATCGGTCATTCTCCTGCACTATCAAAATTAGGTATCTGCATCAATGCCAAATGCATCATATATTTCAATTACCTTTATTGCCGTCCTGTCACATGTCAAGGATACAAATATCCTTACTTCTGGATTGTGTATTCCTATTTCTTAACTTATCTGCCCATACCTGAAAACTGCAAGGTCAGACCTACAGTGACAGGTAAAATTGTTTATGTGCAATATTAATTAAATGTTTCAGCTGAATGGCCATTAGTTATGTATGACATCATGGCCCATTCACCATTATTCATTTGTGTTTTACACTTCTGGCAAGATAAAGCAACCTTAAATCAAAAGCTAACAGCTCTGAGATGAAGTGAATCTATGCTACAGTTTCTTAGATAGCTTAAAGTCCTACAGTGGTTTCAAACTCTGCCCAAGCTTTATAGGAGAGGGTGCTGTTACAAGATTTTTGTTTCTCTTCCTTTCAGAAGGGAAGGATGAAAGCAAAAGTCTTGAAAACAAGTGGACAGAATTTATACAGCTTCTAAATTACCTGTCTTGTGATAGCCTTGAATGTCTTCATGTACAAGTATATGTATATGTATGCATATGTATATGCATAAGATGTATATGTATATGTATATACAATAATCATTAAACATTTAAAATTTACCATGAAGAAGCTATTGGATGTGAACTCTGAATGTCCTGACCAAAAACCTATTCCCTAAGATATATGATTCTTCATTTACTTCTATTTCATTTTACCTATGTTGAAGAGATCACGAAGGCCTCATTTCAGCAGAGGCAGAAACAAACATTTAGGTATCCCTCAAACTGGATATCCCCCAAACTCAACTGATGGGTTGCTTCCAAAACTCCTCATTGTTGTAGAAAGTATTGAACAGTAATAGTTTTAGGAAGCACAACTAGATTTTAGTTGTGTGGTGGAACTGTGTAAGTGGTTAAACCTTATACTTTTCTAACTTTTGATTTGTTTCATTGTTTTACAAGCTGTTCTTTCTGAGTGCAACGTAATGTGACAAATAAATAGCTGGCCTCAAATATTCAAAAATCTTTAAAAAAATGCTTTAATTATTAAAAAAATCTACCTATTAGCAACAAAAATCTTTTGCAAGTCTTGTTGTCTTTCTGTCAAACACTGAGTTTATAATCATTCCTGGCACCAATAGCTGAGACACATAATATGTCAAAAACCCTGATCTCTGCTGCAATCATTTGATATTTCACATTCTGCTCTTCAATAATATACTTTAATGTGTGAAGCCCTTCCTTTAATTGAAAATCTTTATTTCATTCAACAGCAGTTATTCTTTATCTTTCTATCTTCATAGAAATGGAAAGCTATTTACGTCTGCAGGTTACCAAACAATACTGCTATTCACACAAGAAAAGATTTAATTTTCTTTATTTGTTTTTAGCAACTGAAATTTTTGTTCCTCTTTTGTTCTCATGTTCCATGATACTGATTACCTTGTTCCATGACTATTTTAAAATAATTTAATGACTCAGAAATTGTATAGCTTTGAATTGTCTTTAACTGAGTATAATTATTGAAAGCCATCAATTACATTTGGACGAGTTTCCATATTTTCTTCTGGACAGATATATTTGTATTATATTCATATAAAATTCATATATAACTATGGAAGGATATATTTGGATAAGGTTTTATCCATTTCATATAGGAAAGAACAGAAGTAAGAAATTATTCTTCAACATTTTAATTTTGTTCTCACTTCAATTAATTCTTGATTTAGTTTTATAAAATTAATATTAATTAGTGTCTTCCTCATTTGTTCAGTGCCTTCGCATTACTTAAAACCCAAACTATAGATTAAAATAGACAACAGTATCTCCAAGACAAGTCAACTTGTTTAGCCAGAAGACCGACAAATTCTGTACTAGCACAAATTTTTCCCTTTATTTTTTTACTGTACAGCACTTAAATATTGAGAGATTAGCAGATAAAAGTGGAATTCTAGTATTTCAGGACTACGCCCTTATGGGAGACAGCTCAAAACATCTATTTGGTAACATCATTTTTGTGAATATAACCTGTATATGAGTTTCTGTGCAGAAATGCATCTTATCAGTTCTGCATTTAAGTAGCAAGGTCTCCAGACTTTTTCCAAAAACTGATTACTTACACTAAACATTTACATTTTTTTTTTTTGCCACATATACATAAATATTCTTCTTTCTTCTTGCAATATTGCTTTCAGAGACAACTAAGTCATTCATGTTTTCACCATTTCTAATTTTCAAGCCCAAAAAAATCTCACTGTGAGAGAGGAATTCTCAGATGCTATGCCCTATTTGGTAACATGCAGAAAATCAGATGCAGTGAGGAAATGGACAGGATTGTTTCCAAATATTTGATACAAATCTAAAAACCCTCAGGCCTGAATTTGTTTGGCAGAACAAACAATAGGAGAATAACATTGCCAAGATCCTGCTGTCTATTCCCCTGTGTGCTTAATTATTTTTAGTCATTGATTGCTGTTGGAATTTTTTTTAATTTTGATTTTTCTAGAGCAAATTCACCAAAACAACTACTTAAGATGTCAGCTTGTGTTACAGAAAGCTGTGGATTTCTAATATTTAAGTAGCATTAAACAAAACCTATCAGTAATTCCCAATTTACATTTTCAAATATTATTTTCTTAATTCAAGTGAAAAAGTAACGGAAAAGGAAAAAACAAAACCCCTAACCAAATGTATGTTGGTTTTTTTTTTTGCTCCTGGAGTTTTCCAGTGGGAAAATAGAGGCTCAGGTACTCGAACACTGGTGAATTATTTTCAGCTAGATTGCAGACTTTGGCATCTCTTGGAGATCCATTGTGAGATGGACTAATATAATTTTTTTTATTAGTAAGTGACCAGAAATTGATACTTAGGACAAAGAATCCACACTAGACTATAAAGACACTTAGGACAAACAATCCATACTAGACTATCAGGACACATACTTGTGTAGTTAATGGGTGTCTTCCATTTTATTTGTTTTCCTCTTATGATAGTCTTGATGGCATCTACAATGAGCCAAGCTGGAGAAAAAGCACAAAGGCTGGGTTGCAGTGACATCTATTAGGAAGATAACGGTGGTAACTCCTACCACCAATGGCCAATAAACTTTATGTGAAAACATGAAGCTATCTGAGGTCCTCACAATGTTCACTGCTCTGGGAAATTTTTAAAGAAGCTGGAAGGCAAATACCACTTGAACAGCTGGCAAATCTTGCATTACTGAGAACTCGTGGTCCTGCTGCCAGCTGTCCCAAATGAGAATAAGGAGTCAGTACAGAACTGTTTGTTGTATTAGGCAGGGAGAAGGTCAGATTGTGCTTCAGGTGCTTGTGCAGCCAGTACTGGGAGGAGTATGAGGAAGGAGGAATTATGTCCAACATTCAACAAATGGTGTCATCCCACTTCACTTAACAAGTCACCCAGAAGAAAACATTGATTTTAATAAATGTCAGTTTTCCTGCCTGTCTGACAATGTTCTTCATTCCCCATGAAGAAACTTGTGGTAAGTCTTCAAGGCCTGATCAAGAGTGCTGGGAACTGCAAAACCCCATGCCAATTATAGTGGCAGAGTCTGGTTTAGAAGCTCTGGTAGGCCTGGGACCTTGTGCAGAGTCTGCTTTGGGGTCATGATTACTATGAAGACAAAGATTTGAAGCAGATTAAAAAAAAAAAAATAGAGGTTTTGGATACTTCTTCTGAGGGAGTGTATTTCTGCTTGAAATGTAGCATGAACTTATGCATTCAAAAAGTTTCAAAACTGTAACATTTTTGAAATTATAAGATTTAATTGTTCCAGACAAACTTTAAAAGAAAATTTTTCTCCTAGTGAGATGTATTCAACTCTTAATGTTTTAATTCTTTTTCCTTAGCAGGAAAAAAGGAAAAAACACGGCCACCAGTTATTTTATGTAAAACATTATAGGATATGTCTTCTTAAATCCAAGTACAAGTCTTATACTTTCTGGAAATTGAAGATTTCCTGATGCTTGCAAAATGATACAGTAGCAGTCAACAAATTCAATATTTCCAGTTGTATCTCCTTGACTTGTCCTTTTGCTGTACACAACATCCTAATTTTACCATCGGAAATGTATGTGTGTTGGCAAGGTAATCTGTAGAAACAGTTCTGCTTATACATTTAACATTGTGGCCTTTGAAATCAAATTCCCTTGTTTAGTGGATAGCAAATAGGAAATGTAAATTCTGTAATGAAGATATGATATTCTATTTAAAATAATTAATCTTGCAGTTAAGTTTAGTAGGTGACACTAATAAATGTGTTTTTAAAGTTTTAAATAGTAAAGCTCTAAATATTAAACTACTTAAAAATTATACGATGTAACATAAAAAGATTTTTATCCAATGTTTCTTTTAAGTTTATGAATTCTTTTTCATATTTTTTTTTAGACACTGCTTTTTTTAAGGACCAGTATCTCTAGCAGCTGTACATGTGCATATGTAGAAAAATGGCAGCAGTTTGTGAAGCTATTTAATCTTCTGAGCAGAAATATTTACAGATGGATACTGAAAACTATTATATAGAAGTTAAGGTTCTGTTAAGTCTTTGGATAGGAGCGAATGAGTACAAATAGGAAGCAGATAAAAAGTAGCTGAAAAAAACCTGATTTATTTAAAGTAGTATCTCTTCACATTGGATTTTGACACTTTAGTTTCTAGACTGAACAAACTCATACATTCAAAGCATTTCATGATATATAGAAACAAACATTTTGCTGAGACAGATTTTGAGTAATTCAAAACAGTACTCTTGTGGCTGTTAGAAATTTATTCATTTATACAATATTAGATGCACAACTATACATGGTTTTGTAAATGATGACACAAAAAACACTCTAAATAAAGAATTCACATGAAAGTAATTTGTATTATGAATAAAGATACAGAACTTTTTCCCCTTTTATCTGTAAACAGCCCTTAAGGGGCTAGTTTCATTTTAATGTCGGATTGTCTCCCTGTAAACAGAGTACTTTTGGAAAAACACAGAGAGTTTTCTCTAAAACTCCAGTTTTAGAGAAATAAAACTGGAGGAACAGAAGAACAAGGGATGCAATCTTTGGTTTTGTAGCAATTCCCTGCAGAAGACCATTTCCATGATCCCTCCTTCTGCTTTGGCTGAAAGAGGATGCCCTATATCCTCTGCAACCTTGGTGCCATCTACAAACCATCTACTCTTAACGCTGACTGTTGGTCCTCCTCTTCTATGATTTGAAACCTGCTACATGTCTCACTGGCAGCATTTTTACCTTATTTCAGTTTTCTTTGGGCAGAATTGGGGCAGGAAAAGTGAATGCTTGTGAGCTAGGGCAACTGAAAAAAGGTTGAACACTAATTGCAGTGGATGTCAATCTATTGCAAAGTGAATAATTTGCATCTATAGCATGACTGTATTCTAGTCCTTCACAGTCTTTTAAAGTGACTTGGACTTCAAATAAAAATAGTTTGTTGGAAAGGTTTTGCAGTTCATCAAAACTAACATCAAAATAAACCCCAATAAGCAGCCCCTTAGAAAGGCATCAGTGTCCAAACACAGACATAAAAGTGATCATTCCAGAAGCAGCGTAAAATGTCGATTTAGACTGTAAATGTCTACACAAATGTTAAGACTAATTCTAAGGCAGATGCTAAGATTCTTCACTCCTTAGGGCAACAAATATTTTACTACTTAATGAAGCACAAATCCTTAACTGAAGTAAATGCAGATGGTGAAAATAATGCTCTTAATCCTTATTTTGAGAGTGAAGAGTATGTCTCTTGCCACCAAACAGGTAATTAAACAGACTAGGAAAAGCAATAAAACAGAACTCCAAACTACTTAGATCATCATGGATTTACCCACAATTTGTTAGTTCATTAAACTTACTTAAAAAAAATTAAAATTTTAGATTCCATATGAAGTTGAGAGGCTTTACAAATCACAGAACAAAGAAGACATAGCCAGCTACAATTTAAGAAAAATAGTCAAAAAAGGAGATAAAGAATGATGGGTTGTGGTTTTTTTGAAGTAGCTGACTATATCTTGCTTCTGTCATTTTAGACTCAAGACTTACTGAATTCTTCAATCTTCTACCATGATGCATTTCTTTATATATCCCTGGGAATTCTCTGCTTCATTGATACCTATTTATCTGGAGACTACAGACATTGCCCTTATCAGTTACAGATCAAAACACTAATAAATACTTAAAAAGCAATTTTTAAGTAACTTTTAAGTTGTCATTGACTTTTTGAATACCAGTCATTCCACAATGATATATGAAAAATGTTTTGATGGTGCATGTCCTTTATCTTTCTCTTGTCCTAAAAACTTCATCTATAAATACCAAAATTTCACTTAAAAATTTATAACCCTTTTTCTTCATTAAAACCAGAAATTAATTCTAAGGCATGGTTCAAGATAAGCTCCTATTCATTCATTGGTCTTTAAAGCAAGATATAAACCCCACAGTCCAGTGCTTTTCTAAATTTTACCTTAATAGTTAATATAAATAAATAGAAAATTAAAAAAAAAATAATGTCTTACACTATTAGAAGAGACTCATTACAGAAATTGCAAGACATTAAAAAAGAAACTTTTTGATGCAGCTACTATGTTTTAAACATTTTTTTTAGCCACAGCTGTGCAAAGATGTGTGTTTTTTCTTTTTCCCCCATAGGTTTTTCAATGCTCTTTGTCATCATTTACAATTTGATGGACTTGCTTGAAAGACTTCACTTATCTTTTTTCAGTACCTGCAGAAGTTTCATGAAAAATTAAATAGTAATGTAATGGCTACATTATTTTAGCTTTTTACACTTATTTCTTTGTAGTGCTTTTATATTGCATTTTTCTTTGCCAGAGGCAATCTAAAATAACTATCTCTTTCTTATCACTTATAATTTAGAGACAAATGTAATAGTTTCCTCTAAAGACTTCCTTAAATTATGAATCAGAAGGCTCTTTTATTGTAGTAGATTTTTAGATGAGTAAGTCAGATGGCAGATGTGTTTAAATTTAAGGCACAGAGCTTAAAGTCGTACTCTTTACACAGAAAGCTACCTAATCCAGGGATACAAGATTTAGCTGGGAGGAAAGGGCTGAAAAATGCATTGTAATCAAACTGTGTTCCTCTTGGAGTCAATAATTATTCTACCATTACACCAGCAAAGAGCATGAGCAATACTGACCGGTCTTGAAAATCGTGTGGGAATTTTATTTTTAAAAGTTTTGCCAGTTACAGAAAGTAAAGAAATTAGTATAATATGCATATCTGGATATAGTAACTCTAAAATCAGAACATAGAGAAGACCAGCACCATCAAGTTACAAAATCAGTTATCTCTTTACTGTTTTTAAGATAAAATCTACTAAATATGAGACAAACAGCATAGCTGAATTTTAGTAAAGTTACTGAATTTCATGTGGGTACCATTCCACACATAAAGTTGGGAGGGTTTGGGTGGTTTGGGGTTTTATTTGTTTGCTTGCTTGTTTGGTTGGTTTTGGGGTTTTGTTTGGTTGGCTGGTTTTGGTTGATTGCTTTTTGTTTCCTGTTCATTTTTTTTGTTTTTAACAGAAAGAAAGCTCCTCACTTTTAAAGGAATATACAAGCTGTTTTGCCCCTTTCAGATCAGCAGAAGTACTTCTGCACACCATACACGGGAGTGGTGTCACTATCCACCATTTTAAGGAAGGATTTTCTGCAGCTGGGTAGCTTGTCATTCCTGTGACACATGAATGTTCTTCACATCTGTTTACTATATCACAAAACAGTCTAGATATAAATTGTGATCATTTGCCTGCCAATCATCAAATGGAAAATTGATGTGTTACATTTTAGTTTTGTGAATTCATCAAAATGTGTTCAAAATTCCAACAAAATGTGTGATAAACCACACTATTCTATGAGATTATTGGCTAAAAACATTATCCTTCTGTATTTGTTTCTATGTTATCTAAGCTTTCTAACATACAGTGTGATTTATTTTTTTTAATCTGAGTTTTACAATAAAATATTTTACCTTTCATGTAAAATACAAACGCACTGGCAGTATCAGAAAGGTGTAGTAGAATCAACTTTGAAAGAAATGTAGAGATTTTGTATACACAAAATGCCCTTTCAGAAGTCTTTTGATTCTTATCTACATAAATTTGGGAAGAGAATATTGACTGACAGCAATGCACAAATACAGATTTTTACTGCTACTGAAAGTGAAGCAAATTTTTCATTGCATTTTTCAGGTGTAACAATCAAATAAAGCTCTCACAAAATATTAAATCATTATAGTACCATGCCTGCCCTTACAAACAAAGAAACAACCCAAACAAAAAATAAACAAAAAACCCCAACAGCAATAAAAAACCCACACTAAAAACCCATCAAAATATCCCCAGGTACTCAAGTATGCATATGAAAAGTAAAATAAATTGAATGAATACATTTAATTACCTACTTGTTGTCACTATCCTCTCAGCTAGTTGATAGAATTTTAGCCAGATGTTTCTACTCCAACCTTCAGTCTTGGTAGGAGAAAGAAGTCATTTGACCAGAGCTTTGCTATGTTAAGCATCCTAAATGCATATGCTAAGTTATTTGCCCCAGGATAATTCAGAACTTAAGTTTTAGAATGTTACTAATTATATAGAAGTATAAAAATGACAAAACAGTGATCTGTAAGCGACAGGAAAATGTACAGTACTAATCTTTGCAAAATAGTTAGAAAACAGGGTTATTAAAGGCTCTATGGAAACAGAAGTACTAATTGAGCTTAATGGATTCTCACAGAACAGAGAGACAGCATGTACTGCAATTCAACAAATTACCTGTTGTTTTGAAGTCTGTGTTGTGCTGGAGTGAATAGATAAGGCTTTAGTGGAAACAGAGTTAAAATAATGCTCCGTCTTGATAGTTATTTAGGATTTTTTTTTTTTTTTTACAGAGGAATATCTGCAATGACAAGTCTATGGTATTTCTGATCTTCACATAAGTTACCGTCAGAGTACAGCAGACACGCCTACACAGCTAATTTGCTCTTATCATTGAATAACTGTGGTTACAGAAGAGACAGAATAAAATGATTTTATGCTTTAGGACAAACATTTCCAATAAACATAAAAAAAAGTTGCATTGAAAAACTTTGTTTGAAGTATTTATAAGCTTTGCTAATACATACTTTCTCAAACTATGTGCCCCTTTTCTTGTCTGAGTACATTAGAAAGGCTTTTTAACCTCTATGTGCTGCCACACATCGTCTTAATAGTAGTTTCAGTGGCTATTTCACATATTCTATTCAATTCTATTGCACGTATTGAAAGCAGGCTTTAAAAAGTAGGAGAGACAAAAATTTGTCAATCTTCAGTCTCGCAGGGCAACACAAAAGTATAAACAAATTTGCCACTTGTCACCCTCTAATTTCTAAGAGTTTAGATATAAATTTTGTAGGTCTTAAAATGACAAGAAAGAGAAACATTTAGTTGCCTTCAATAAAAATTTAGCTTAGAAAAGACATTTCTCTTTTAGAAAGACATGTTTATTGTTTCAAGGCAGGATATTTACTATTGTTGGTCTGTGGACTGAAGAGATTTGTTCCATGTTATTTTACATTTATTTCTATTTGGAAGGTGGTGTGGTTCCTTTTTTTTTTTTTTTTCCTATGTGCAATACAAATTCTTTGAGCAAATTTTAATTTTTTTTTTTGTTCTTTTAGGGAGCACACTTATAAAGGACACGTCACTCCCAGGTCACAAAATACTCCATGATGCATTACATAAAGCAGGAAAATATCAAATTATTTAAGCCAGCTTTGAGTATCATGAAAATAGGTATTTTAAAATCCGAATTTTATTTTGGAATAAAATAAAATGTGGAAATATTTGGAAGCTGCTGAGAAAGTAAAATTAAGCACTTCCTCCATATTTGAAACATTCTAATTCATTTAGTACTTTGTGAAGCATACAAAATTTTAGATCTACTGCTGTGTAGTTTTCTTTACTTGTGTTTCAATGGTATAGTCAAGATCTGAATTTAGCATTAAAAGACAACACAGTTGTACAGAGAATAGTTTGGTGTTCTCTGACCTTCCCATAGTGGAGTAGATAATGAACATTCTATTAATTTTCTAAAGTAGCTCATAATTAGGATACTCTTTCAGATCACACCTGGGAACTTAACTAATTCATAAAACTGTGGAATTTGAAGTTAAGGTGTAAATTAAAAAACTCTTCCTAAAGCATTGAGGTGGGAGGTCACAGACCTCTCATTTATTTGACAACAGGTAACCAGTGACCAAGCAGAGCATTTATTGGATAATATAGGCATACCTCCCCTCATAATTTGCAAATTACACACCTGTCTAGTGTTATGCTGAACTTTCCACCTTCTGGGTATTCAGGTAAATGGCTTTTCTCTGTGCAAGTGTAGAAAGGGTATTCAGCTCACCACATCCTTTTCCAGGAGGACTGCAGTGCTCATGGTTTCTTTTTCCTCACTCTTAGGTCCACTTGCAGCATGCAATCACAGAGATATTGCTTGGACTTTCTTCACTTGTTCCATGCAAATTTGCTGTATCACGTGTTTTACACATTTTGGTTGGTTTTCTTGCTACAGCTAAAACTGCAGTTCCCAAGATTGCATCAGCAAGTGACCACTGGGCAGCTCTTAACAATTCCAGTATCATTTTGTGCCTGTACTTTGATTCCACAGCTGTCACACCATAGAGAATATTACACTACACTGCATTATACTCAAGGGTCAGAGATAGTTCATTCTGAACATAAGAAACAATTGTTAATAGTACCTAAGAGTTTAAAAAAAAAATCTTTACAGTAATAAGCATTATGCAACCAAGATGCAACAGCTAAAAAAGTCAAATAAATCAAATAATCATTGACTGAATAACAGTCAATAAGTCTGGGCTTAGGTAATTTTTCTAACTGCTAAATAAGGTTAAACACAACTCCAGACAGGCCAAAGTTTTAAAAAGGTCTAATGAGCTTTGTGGCCTCTGTTGTTAGCTTAATGCAGTACTGCATTTACTGTGGTTGCTAGGCTACATATGACTGTGGACATATGAGCTATTATATTTTTACTATTTTTAAAGTAATATTCCACATTCCACAAACTGACATCCAAAGACATTTTAAGAGCACAGAGGAAAGAGAGCTACAAGGACAGATGGTCTTACCAGGTGTCAAGACAATTTTTCTCCAGGAACAAACAACCTGAAAGAAGAGGATCTCTTCTGAGAGGCAGTAAAGACCACTAACCTGCTGTTTCACAAAATGTTTTCATCTGATGACTAACAAAACACAAAAAACATTTTTTCACTTTCTCTCTGTATTTATCACTCTCCTAAGACTTTATTTGGGAAAAAAAAGGTAGCATAGATTTTTTCCTCTAGAAACAAAATTTTTAGAAACAGTCTGTGTTTTATTTAAAAAGTCTGATCAACTAAAAGAGGGAATAAAATCTGGGTTTCAGGAAGCCTTTTTGTGACACTCCTGGTTTTTTTTTTGGCTTCATGTTTTGCCTCTTGCATCTGTTTTCAAATTAAATGTACTTCATTAAATGCATCCATTCAAAGATAGACCTTTTTTAATTATTCTTCTTTTAAGAAATCCTGCCTTTACACAAATAGAGAATTTCATATCACTTTACAGTGCTCCCACTAGGCAAAAATAATACTTGAGACAAAGGATAATTTAGACAGCAGTTCTTTTCTACTGAAAGCCATTTGCTTCAGAATGAATAGTCTCCTTTTCTGCCTCATTCTCAGGACTCTTACTGGCCACACCAGGAAAGTAATTAAATGTTCATTCAAAAAAGCAGAAAGTAACAATCAAGTAACATTTGATAATAGCAACAAAAGCATTTAATTATTAGAGGCTTTTCTCCTTGATTTCAGGATTGTTCGACCTGTTTTCTGTTCAAGGCTGGAATTCTTAAAACTGATCTAATTTTTGTTTGAGTTACAAGAGGAATTTCCAGTTTCACTTACACTTTAAAACCATAAACACCCAAAGTTTTCTTAATTCTTCTGAGGACACATTTGGTAACAAAACACCCTTAAACCTTTCACAGCTCCACACTTGGAATTTACCATTGACTTTCATGATAAAAAAACTATCTTCTGGGGAAAAGTTCAGCAAAATATCAATTGAAAAAGAGAAAGGCAGGCTAAAAAAAAGAATGATACTTAACAGTTCTGAGAAATTTGAGAAACGGGTTATAAAACAGAAATAACCTTTGTCTGTGACATAAGACTATCAATTGTAAATTTATCAACAAAAATTTGTACCCTAACATTATGTAGGAAATCATAGTAGGAAAACTCCATGTACATTATGTAGGAAAACCCTATTTCCTATCATTATTGTGATTGACAGTCTAACAAACCTGACTCATTTAATAATATTAAAAGTAAAATTTTCTAGTGTCGAATCCTGAGTTTAAACAACTTAATGGAATAGAAAAAATTAACCATAGGGATAGGGTTTTTTTTGTAAGAGATGCAGTTTAAGGCTGTTTTCTGTGTGCTTAAATTGGCTGATTTTCCACAAGTTTTAATAGTAGGCAAAGCTAACATAGATCTGTTCCTGTTTGTACATACATGCTCTTATTGTGTGATTACTCTGGTAGTTCTTGCCTATTCTTTTAGAGGTCTGTCAAAAGCAAACCTATAATTCAAAACATGATCAGCTTCTCTGAGGATCACCTGTATATAATAAAAGATGCCACAAATCCTCTGAATTAAAAATGCCATTAATTTCTCTCCGTTTCAAATCCAAATTGCCTAAATAATACAATTTAAACAGTGCACTCTTCAGGGAGAAAGCATACATGGAACTTTTCTTCTACTACAAATCTGTATTTCAATTAAAGTATTCTGATAAATCATGAGATAATACTTTAAAGCTGACAATACCTCTAAAATTGATTTACAAAAATTTCCCGAGTCTGTTTCACAATTTATAGTTGCTATTCCTTTATTTAAAAAATAAATATCTTTACCTTGAGGCATACAAAGATTTAGACTTTGTATAACTTTTATATGTACACAAAGGAGCACAGGTGTAGAGTTTGTACTTTACATAATCCCCATCTGGAGAGAAGGAAGAAATTTTTCCAGTTCCTAATGAAGAAAAATCACATTAACTAGCTAGCCAAAAGACCTAGAGTATTATTGCTAATGAACACACATTACAGAAGAGGGAATGAATGTAAAGGTTAGAAATAGATTGATAATTACAGTGTGCTTCAACATATCTAACACATAATACCCCACACCATAAGAGAAAAAAAGCAAAATAATTGTCCAAAGGACTATTTTCCACAGAAAAAGAAACACCCCAAAACCAAAAAAAAAAAACCACCAAAACAAACATAAAAAACAAGCAAACAAACAAACAAAACAAAAGAAACCACCCCACAGATTAACAAAAATGTCAATCAGACAATGCTATTTGTGGGGTAAAAAATGTGTGTTGTAGAAATACTTGAAAGTAATTTGAAAAATTAGTGCTTAATTTTGACATTTTCATAGCCATTTCATTTTCTTAAAAATACACTCATTTTGAAATCTATTCTCATCTAGAGTAATTTAAAGCGTGGGCAGAAGAAAGGGTAGTACCTATTTTTTATCAATTGTGTAATGAGATATGTCTGTTTTTGAGAATATTACATATAACTAATTTTACTATTTATGTTCTTCAAATAATAAGTAATTATTTCCTCAATTTATTTCCACATGTTTTTCAGAGATAATTGTGTCCTGCTTTTTTGATGTTGGTGGAAAGTCATTTCTCAATCAAACCTAAGGAAAATGTACATTTCTGCATGACTACATAAATAAACCTATTGGTTGTGTGTGAGGACTAGGCTTATACTTGTGCATTATTTTATTTTTTCCTTTATCCAATAAATTTGGTTATTAACAATGTGTTTATTTTTGCCAGCTAAATCTTTAGAGAATCTGAAGGTGCATGCTTCAAACGCCATCACTGCTTGCTCTATAGGAAGTATGGAGAGATGATTTTCAGCATGATTTTAGTGTTGTAATGACAATTTATGATAACAAAGTCTACTGACTCTCTTAGCCATGCTGGCAGAAGAAATCTGAGCTGGATACTCCAGAATTTGGCAGTTACAGCTTCCAGCCCTGTTGTATCTGAGATATCAACAGCCCTCACGAGTCCTGGATTCTCTACTGATCCATCTTGGTCTTTGTGTTTGGCCATGTGGGCAATATGCCATGTAAAATTTGGAAGGCCCCACACTGGACTGTGCAATCCCAGAGGATGTAAAAAGCCTGTGGAAATGACCATGTTTCTGAGCATCACATTGCAATTTCTCAGAAGTCTTAAAAAGCCCAGCTGTTAACCCTACACACTTCACTTGTGTGGTGAGTCCAGTTGGTTGCACTCCTTGCCAGGGCCCCAGGGGCAGCCACAGCTGCTGTGGCCCCTAACTAATCTCTCCTTGAGGGAGTTTTCACACTGAACTCTGGAGTACTTGGATTTTTTTTCCAAGCAGGGAGAGGCTCAACTCTGGGATTTCAGCATAAGTACTTGGCTCAGTATGTTTACTGACCCGCAGCTTAAAATTAAAATTTTCCAAGCTTTTACTTTTTTGAAGTTTCTACCTCCTACCCCTCTGCTTTAGACTCTCATTGTTCTGATGGTGTAAAAAAAAAAATCATTATTTGGACGTAGAATATCACTATTTTTAGTGAAATGACAGGAGGACACCATTGTGGGCTGCAAAGGTTTTTAAGAGACTGGAGCAGCTCTGATGGAAAGTGGATGAAAGTGTTTAATATGGAGGAATTCACAGCAATCTTATAAATGTGTATAATTACCTGATAACACAGTGGTCAAGAAGACAAAGGAGACTCTGAGACGCCCATTAAGAGGTCAAGAAGAAATACAGAATTGGAAGAAATTCCATTTAAATATCAGGACAGGTGGAAGAAAACACAGCTTGAGGGTGGCTGGGCACTGGATCACGTTGCCTGGTAAGGGTGCTCAGCTTGCCCTACTTAAACCTTTTTCAGCAGGGAGCAGGACTAGATTATCTCCAGAGGTCCCTTTCAGCCTCAGACATTTTCTGATTCTACCTGATTATACACATGATCACTGCTCTGTTAAAGGGATAGCATTGTGTCAATTGAAAAGAAATTTTTGAGATGAAGTGTAAGGGTGTGTGGAAGGAGAAAGTGTCAGTTTCCTCCTTCCCTACTGTACCTGCTCAAGGACTTTTTTATTGTTAAAGGGGAAGAGAAAAGAGAGAAGTCAAAACCAAAAAAACCAAGACATAAACGTGATCAACACGTACTAAAGGAAGCAGTAAGGAGAACCCAAGCTACTCAATCACTAATTGATGAGGGCATATAATTTATTTCTGTAAGATTATGCAATCAAGGACCTTGTCAAAATGGCATGACAAGGTCCTTGATTGCATAATGACAAGAAGGGGAAAGTAATAAACAAAATACACAGAGGCACAGAGCTAAGAGAGAAACTAAGACAATAGCTAGAAACAAACCACATCAGGGACGCAAAGGGATGGGCTGCCAGGAAACTGCAGGTACACCAGGAGCTTGCAGGTGATTGAGATATAAACCCTAGGGTCCAGGTTGTTACAGAAGGTCATTGGGGCAAGCTGATGGAAGAATGTGCAGGGCAAGGTCACCAAGTAGGAACAAAGAAAGGATAGGCAGAAAGGGGTATGGAAGGGGCTGGTCACTTGTAAAATGGGCTTGGTCAGTAAGCTTTGTTCCTCATCACTGCAGTTTGTCCTATTTTCTTACTAAATACTTTCTCAATTGTCTTTCTGTATAATCTCAGTCTCTATCCAATGTGCTTTTGAAGACTTACCACCTAATTAAAAAAAAAAACAAACCCATGCAATTTCAAGGCAAAAAGGGTTTCTCAAAACCTAGTATTTGGACCACAGAGGGTTATCCTTTAAAACAAAATTTATGCTTGATCAGGTATATATCAATCAATTCTTGTCATTTATAATTAGCTGTTATATATAGCTTTTTTGAAATTAAATACATCCCTGCTGTTTATATGAATATTGCAGTGGGGGAAAAAAGCTCACTTGGCATCAATAAGGAAAATTCAACCCACAACTTATCAAGTACCCAGGGAGAGCTTTGCTGTTTCCTTATTATGTTCCATTTGAACTCTATAAAACTCACACAATGCAAAACATAAAATCCTGTATTATTTATGATTTCTGCTGTTTCACCACTTACAGTGAAGAAATTTATAGGTGAAACTCCATTTCCTAGACTGTTCTTTGTCTAATATGGTTTATGAATTTTATATTCTTTTTCTGACTGAGTTTATTATTTCAGTATATAGGACAGCTAAACTCCCTGGAAACCACTGCCCACTTGACTAAGAATAGGTATGTGAAACTGCAGGTTTATTGACATTGTATATGGCCATCTGAAATATGAAATACTTCATCCACATCCCTAATAAACAAAGGCTGGGTTTCTTTCTTGGGTCTTAAACAATGGCATAGGAGTTTCATTAAAAATTTGTGGTTTCATAGTGACAAAATGTGAAGAATAAAATAGAATGGCTGAACCTAAACTAATGCAGTTTTGCTGAGACTGTAAGGATTTATGGTTCATAAACAACACAAACCAATACAAAAAGACAAGGATCTCTGGAACCAATGGTTTCAGCAGTTAAGGGAGAAGAACAGAAGTCCTGAAACTCTCATCAACAGTCCATTTTGTGCTGTATATTTGTCCTTTTCAATTGGTAATGGCACAGATCTCATTTCCCTTTTGTTGCTATGGGCACCTCATGAGAGTCAGTCAAAATGAAATTATTGTGGCAGGCGTTTCAATGGTTTTGCTTTTCTACAGAGATATATGCTTTTGTGTTTTACACAATATATTTACGTTAATTTCTGCTAGTTTTTTTTTTATTTAATAGTGTTAAATTTCTTACTTCCTCATGCTGCTAGAAAGTGGAAATGGACAGCTGCACGCAACCATACACCTCAGGCTGTATCTCAGCTGGTGAAATTTGGAGCATTTCCAAGTTTTGTGGCTCTGGTGCAGAGTCTCCTCCTCTATGGCCTTACACCAGTGCTGGAGCAAAGCCTGCATGCACAGAAATCCACTTTACTGCTGCAGCGCGGAGATAAAAGTGCAGGAGTTGCGCCAGAGCCAGCTAATGTTTCACAGGTGAACAAAAGTTCCAGACTTTCTTGGAACTAAAATGTTCACCTAAATTAGATCACTTTCAGTGAACCTTCAGCAAAGGATCTACAGATTAGGACCACAGTTGCAGAAATTCAAATTCAAATTGGTTTTGTGCCTGGAAAAGACCAAAATTCTGCAAACTATTATGGAGTGAAGAATTTTGCCATACATCTCTCATAGTAGGAGAAGAATCCAACTCTACCCTCTGAGGATTCTGTGATTCTGAGTTTCCTTTTCTCTTGCTAAAGATGAACACACAGCATATTTCTGGTTGCTTTTTAGCACCTTTTCAGTTATTTTAGTTCACATGTTGGCAATAGCAAAGAAATGAGCCTCCAGACATGTAACTGCCGACTAACTCATAAAAAGTTAAGACCACAAAAACTGCTGCTGCTTCAGAATGCAGAAAAAAGAGGCAAATGATTCACTAGTCTGTGCTAAAAAAAAAAAAAAGGAAAAAAAACCTACATTTTTTACTCTACAATTGCTCTTCTCTTCCTTCCAGACATGCACTCACTCATTTCATGTCATTAACCTCTCAAATTCACTCAAATTGGAAAATTGTATACATTAGAGTAGAAACCAAGAGAGATGACCCAAGAAAACCCATGGAGCGCCTTTTTTCTTCCCCCACAAAATACATTCAAACATTTTGCCCAAACTATTTCTTAATGAGATTTTAGTCCGTGAAACTTAACTTCCAAAATATTTGCCTTCTGTGGATAAAATGGTTTTGCCACAAAAATATGTGGATGTGCTAACTTTGGAAGGAATTTCAAAGGTCCGCAGATTGAAGGATGATGCAATCCTTGCAAGATTGGAATGTGGATTTAGAAGAGTGCATCTCTGCACTGACAATAGAGGGAGCCCAGAGTAATTCCCAATTTGGGTATTGCACATGAATGCCTTAATGTAAATGCCTGACCCAGCTGTCTCCCTATTTTGTAAAATTAAAGATATAAAGAATAATCAAAATTAATTACATGTAAAATTATTTGCATGTAAAGGAGTAAAAAATTTACATGTAAAGGATAGTCCAGTTGAACTGCAAAAAGTGCTATACTAAAAACCAAAACCAAAAAGAGATGAAACAAAAAAAATTAATAAAAGAAAGGTAAATAACAAAATTTTATTTCCTAGAAGTCAGAAATAGAGAACTTTAAATGTTTGTAATTTTAATGTGTTTCTGAAAAGGTTGTTTTTTCCATAGTTTCATTGTCAAAACTTTTTCATGATCTTTGATAAATAATACTCAGAATGCATTTTAGGATTCTAGAATTAACCTTGGAATTTTTATTTTTTCTTAATGAGTATGAGAGTTCAGCAATTTCTATATAAAGTAAGGTTATGTAACATAACTTTTATTTTTTTTAAGAAAAGCTCATGTTATAAAACATTTGCTTAATCTGAGCATTATTGAATTTTTCTTACCACAAATATTTTAGTATTTCATATACTTATGTATATACAAGTATTTTAATAATGGAAATTCACTTCTTAGAGTTAGAAAATTAAGCGAAGAGCTGTATGGTTATTAAAAAGGTAACACTGAAATTTACAGAAAGATATTTTTTCAAATTAAAAAAATTTCTATGCCCATATAAACTATTTCACACTGCTGTGATAGATAATAGATTAGTGAAGTGTACTGCACGGAATTAATATCAGACAGAACTGTTGAGGGAAGGTATATGTGGCACATCAGAAAAGGCAAACAAGGAAAAATTCAAAGCACAAGGCAAAGTGTATAAAATCAGTGTAAAATGCAAACTCTGACCTTGGGGAATAATGACTGAGCCACTCCACATCACATAGAGAAGGAAAGAAAACCCTACTTGAAGTAGAATAACTGCAAGGATATTAAACTGAACAGATCCATGAAAGGATGGTAGAGTGATGAAAAGTTTCTTGACCTGGAAAATTGTTGCAGTTCTATATAGCCTGCACTGAATCACAAAAAAAAATAAATTAGGAGAGAGTAATATATTAAAGATTCCTAATTTTTACAATCCATTACAGCCACATTAATAATAATCTTCTGTGCATTTTTTCTTTTACTCCACATGTGCCGTCCAAGAATTTGCATCTCCTCTGTTAACCTTCTTGCACAGATGAGAAAAAGAGACATGTATGCCTACAAGAAATGAACTGAAAATCTCTGATATTAAACTTGCTCATAACTTGTCCTTTTGTTAGCATGTTTTATATTCTGTCCTTTTCCTTTGCATTCAAGACTCTTCCACTCAAGCCTGAGAACACAAATTGTGACACATTTAAAAGTCAGTAAATACTGATATTTTTTGTCTGTTTGTTGGAACTATCCATCACTTGATAAAACTGGAAATTAAATTGGTACTTTTCTGCACATTAGAAAAAATAAAACTGAAAGATTTAGGTCTCTTTGTAGTTATTAAAAGAAGTTAGCAGTAGAGACCATGGAAAGAACTCTGACATTTTATCACCAGACCTCAAGTGACCTAAATAATCTGCACTTGACCCATAAATCAGCATTTTCCAGATGTAAGTGCCTTAAAGTGAGTGTAAAATATTGATTTTAAAATGTCCTTCAAAATTTCATTGCATATTCCACAGAGAATAAAAGGTTTGCAAAAATCAACATTTTGGAAGGGTTTTTTCACAGTTCGTTACTCTTTTCTTTTTCAAAAATTCTTAATTATGGGATTCAGCTGCTGAAAATAAAGGAAGAGAAAGGCATTATGCACTAAATAAATATAAGTGTTAGAAGAAATCATACCCCCCCTTTTATTTGATTTGCATCAGGTGGTGTCTTACCAGAGTGTAAACACAATTTGAAATTGCATGACCAATAAGTATTTAAAATAGTGTTAACTTTTAACTGCAGGAAAATGAAATGCATTATTTTATAATAAACTGAAGGCTAACCTATTATGTTTAAAAACACTATGTGATTTTGTTTAGAAGACCGTGCCTTTCTAAAAAAAGTCATTATCCTAAAGGTGATTTTCACATCAGATGAAAAAAATATTCTTGGTGACTGTATTGCTTTTCCTGTATAAGTATGCATATCTTACAGTAAATATTAGGTATCTTTGACACTGAAAATATTTTATATGAACATCATGGTTATTAATATGGGAGAATCATTAAGAAAAGAAATATAAACCTGAATTTTCTCCCTTCAGATTCATAGATATCTGAGCTCAAACTTCATCTGCTAGAAATCAGTAATTTCAGCAACTTGTCTAGGAAAATTATATGGTATAAGCATAGTTTAACTTCATGGTTTTCCAGTTCAGATTTGTTCCAAAGGAATGATGCAAAGACTGTTTTCTCCATAAAACATCTTCAGCCTCAGTATAAAGCTAGACAAAAATATAGTCCATAGGCACTGAAAAGTGTCAAAATCAGAGAAAAATTAGGGGTGTTAAACTGGCTGCGTATGAAGGAACTTCCAGGAAAACTATTGAAGTGTAGGGAGTCTTGCCATTTTTGACAGAATCATCCTTCTCCTTTGAAAACAAAAAATTGAGATGCCAATTGGTTATTGAATAACATAATAGACTGCAAAATCCCTTTTACACATTTGTGTAAGCATATCTATTAATAAAATCTGAATTTAGTGAAGTGAACTATGCCACTTTTCTCTGTGAAAGAGTTCATGAGTTGAAATATGCCAATGTAAAATTAATATGCTGGATTTGAGTGATTGTGTATTTGAGTTGGCAGCACGCTGGATGAAGAAGTTTCCTCAGCAAAGAAACAGCAAAATTTTGGAAAGAGTACAGTTTATGGAGGTGAGAAATAAGTTTGCTAGCTCTTTTGGCAAGACGAAGGACAGGTATTTCTCAACCACATAATATGATAAATTTTTGTATGTTAAAAACATAATACAGGCTAAAGACATAGGATAACAGGAGCCTCAAGGAACTCAAAAACAGGTCAGAGATCTGTATATCCACTGAAAAAGAGCCATGGACTCTGAAGAGACTTACAGAGTGTATATACATTATTTATAAATGATCCAATCCAGGAAAATTTAAATTTGGGTATTAGGGGGAAGAGCCTCTAGTATTAATATAGCATATTATCAAAGAAAAGGCTATATTCTAAAGATATCCAAAAGGCAGTGCCCTAGGTCCCAACATTCTTCTATAGTTTGTTTACTAATGGATTTATTTTATGACGGTTTCTCCAAGTTCATTCCACTAATTAATAGATGGAAAATTAGCAGTGTATTTTCCGACTGGTCCAAATGCCACATAAAATTGTAGATGCCCAAGATTAATTCTACCTCTTTACAGAAAGACAAAAGCACAATCAAAAGAGCAAATAGTGAGAAAAAGATGCTCAACATTACTTTCCCTCAGAAATTTTCACTTGAAAAAAGTTGCTAAAATTCTCAGCTCATGTAATACATTTTATCTGAGAATTCAAACCATGGTAGTGGTATGTCTGCGTGTCATGACATTTGAGATTAATATTTATAACATTCTGGAATGTTTAAATTCAGGAGTTAAACTGAGGTTCCTTCACTCTAGCTGGTGCAAGAAGAAATCTGACCCAGACGTAAGAGGTAAAAATCACACAAAAGTTTACTGGCAAAAATATAGGAAATTAAAGAATTTTGGCAAAGGAGTAAATAGAATACCAAATTCAATACCAAACACTTATTATAGCATTAATTTTGCATTAATGTAGCATAATCTTAGTCAATTTAACCTAGAAACCTTTAAACCTAGGAGTTACCCAAAAACATTCCATGAATGAGGATTAGAAGGAGAAGAAAGAAAGAGGGAAAAAGATAGGAGAAATTTAGAAAAAACACACATACATCTACCAATTCCTAGGGTTCCACTGTGCGTGAGATAGGAACTCCAAGGGAGCTGGCAGGGTCCAACACGGGATTGCCTCATGGGGCCTTTTCTCACCAGGAAACAAGGCCTGACCCACCCCAAAACACACACAGACACACAGGCGTTGGCTCAGACATTGATTAATCCAGGCACTGACAGTGTAACTCTGTTTGGGTACCACGCTGTCACACAGCTTGCTTCAGTGTTGGTCAACGTGTTTAACTGTCATGGATTCTCAGTATTGCTTCTACAACAGGTTATATGCAAAACTGTAAGCAACCCAATCTACTAATTAGGTTTTTAATTTGTGTTAATTGTTGTGAATGATTATTGGGAAAAAAAATCAGATATGTACTTAGTGCAAATCCTCAGAGGTAAAATTTGTAGCACAAATTTGCTGTGTCTTGATGTACGTGGCTGCAGCCCCATCGCAAGAAATAGGAAAGATCATGTAGAATACTTTGATTTTATGTAAGACTTCTGGACTCCAGTATACTAGGTGTATTTCCTCTTTGCTCACAAACATCCTCAGACAGATATACAGATCATATTGTTTTAATCATTACTATAACTAATGGAAGACACCTGTGCACTAGATACTGTTCACATCTGTATTCACATCTGAGACACACATAGGGAATCATTGAATAGTAAAATCATAGAATGGCCGGGGTTGGGAGGAACCTAAAAGATTATCCACTTCCAAGCCACTTGCTAGGAACAGGGACACCTTTCACTAGACCAGGTTTCTCTCAGAGATCCATCCAAACTGTCCCTGAACACTTTCAGGAAAGGGTCGTCCACAACTCCTCTGAGCAATGTATTCCAGCATCTCACCATTCTCACAGTAAAGCATTTTTGCCTAGTATCTCATCTAAATCTTCTCCCTTTTAGTTTGAATCCAATTACCCTTGTCCTGTCACTATATGCTTTTGAAAAAGTCTTTCCTCAGGTTTGTTGTAAGACTTCTAAAGGTATTGGAAGGCTTCAATAAGGTCATCCCAGAGATTTCTCTTCTCCAGGCTGAACAACCCCAATTCTCTCAGCCTTTCTGCATAGAAGAAGCATTCTATCTCTCTAATCTTCTTAGTCTTCCTCTTCTGGACTCACTCCAACAGGTCCATGTCCTCGCTGTGCTGAGACCCCAGAACTGGACGCAGGGTTCCGGGTTGGTGGGGCCTCATCAGAGCAGAGCAGAGGGGCAGAATCTCCTCCCTGGCCCCTGCCCTGCTCTGGGTGCAGCCCAGGACACCTTTGGCTCTCTGGGCTGTGAGTGCCCATGGCTGGGCCATGTCCAGCCTCTCACCCACCAGCACCTTGAGTCCTTCTCAGCAGGATCTGGATCTGTTCCTCCCCCTGTCAATACTGATACCAGGGGTTGTCCTGACCCACGTGCTGCACCTCACACTTGGTTTAGTTAAACTGAGGACATTCCTACAGTCCCACTTCTTGAACTTGTCCAAGTCCCTCTGGATAGCATCCCATCCTTCAGGTGTGACAACTGCACCACTCAGCTTGGTGTCATCTGCAAATTTGATGAGGGCTCCATTGATCCCTTTGTCTCTGCCAATAATGAAGTTATTAAATAAAATTGGTCCCCTGAGGGACGCCACTCGCCACTGATTTGGCAAGTTTGTTATCCATCTACTGGTCCACTTGTCAATTCCATCTCTCTTCATTTAGAGATAAGGATGTTGTAGGGGACCATGTCAAAGGCTTTACAGAACTCTTTACACTATCTTTAGAGAAGATAAATGACATCTGTAGTCCTTCCCCTTCCCAATGTTGAAGTCAATCTGACATAGAAATCTGCTGGGCTGTTCAGGCAGGAACTTGCCCTGGGTGAAGCCAAGCGTGCTGGCTGTGTTGAATCACCTCCCTGCTCTCCATGTGCTTTGGCACAGCTACTAGGAGGAACTGTTCCATGATCTTCCCAGGCACAGAGCAGAGGTGGACAAGCTGGTACTTCCCAGAGTCTTCCTTTCTGCCTTTTTAAAGATGAGGGCAAAATTTTCCTTTTCCCCAGTTACCTGGGACTTCACCTGATTGCTATGGCTTACTAAAATATGTGCATGTATGAAACTAAATGTAAGACTTCATATATGTTTATTTTTTGTACCTCACAAGTATTTGTACAAATGAGAATTTGGTCTATAACTATATAGATTACTGTGATTCTAAGTTAAATTACAAAACAAAGAATCAAATAATCTAATAATGAAATAATTGCTATATGGCACAAGACAATAACATGAAAAAATAAAAATATAAAAAATAAGTTCTACATCTTTTTTTTAACTGAAAAGCACTAGATCTTCATTGTTTGGTATTTGCATGTTAAAATACCATTGTATTTATGATGGCTATATAAGGTATTGCTTGTCTTGCTCCAGGCATCATTGCAAGCAAAAAGCAATACCTTTTTATTTTCATGTAAACTCAACGTATTGTACTCATGCTTATACATGCTGTGCAGCATGCCAATCAAATTTGTTTTTCTACTTATCTCATTTTCTTATGTCTGCGTAAATACTCTCTATCTCTTTTTCCTTTCATTTACAGCATCTTCAACTGCCAAAAGCTGCAGTGAGTGAGTGAGAGAAATCACTTTGTACTCTAGGTTTTTCTCCAATATGTACATTATAGCAAATCTACTCTCACTTTCAAAATGAGCGGATGTCTGTAAACCATCTCTGCTATAATTTTAAATAAAAAGTTTCAAGCTTCAGGCCATGGATACAGGAATTTATCACCAATGTCTAATTATTAGCTTGATGAGATAGCTCCTGGTGCAGCTAAAAGTGTATGAATGCTTAATGCAGTTGTGCTTAACAATATGACAAAGAGAATAATATAAGCATATAGATATACTTTCATAGCTAGAATGAATAATAAAATGTAAAAAAATCCTAAATTTGTTTGCATAAAGCATATAAATTTGGATGCATTCAACATGGCACTGAGAATTACAATGCCTAAAGTTAATTTTAAAAACTGAGACAGCCAACCTCACATGATAAAATCTGGATAAATTTACTATAACACAAAAAAATACTGACAACAGATAGAGACGAAGAGAAGACAATCCATCCTACACCAGAGCAGATTCCTTAGAGTTTTTGTACTTTGTTGTAGGGCAACAGGGGGGGAAAAAATTGCATGATAAAATCAGTGCTACTGACAGCTGTTCCCTAGTTAAAACATGATCACAGATACAAATGCCTATAGAATAAATAATGTTAAATATCAGTAAATGTATCAAGTTCCATGATTTTATAAACTCTCAATAAAATTCAGTAAGGCAATGTTTTACATATTGTCTTTAGGGTGCAAAATTCTGTCTCGGTTTCAGTCCTCAGTTTGGCTTATATCTGGTTCATGGCACTCTGGCTGGACCATTGACCAAATGAAAATTTGTCTATCCCCTCCCCAGTATGCTAAGCAGTCCTAAATTGCCTCTCTTCCCTAGATGTTCAAGCACATGCACATGTCTTTCCCCTCCCAAATAAAAATAATTAAATATATCACATTACTGCTGTTATACGTATAAGTAGCATGAGAACAGTAGTCTAAAAAATAATTATATATCAGAAATTAAGAATTAAGAAATTAAGTCTAAAAAATAGTTATAAATCAGAAATTACATATAGTGGGATCAGAGCCATTCCCTGGCACAGGAAAACAGTCCTGCCCTCTGATTCTCTGGCCTTTCTGCTGCTCTTCCTATACACACATGGAATTCAAGGTGTCAGGAATATAACCTGACAATGTTCAATTCTTCCCTGATTCTGTGAAGAGAAAGGCAGGGAGCCCATCATGGAACTACTCCTGCACAAAATAAGAGTGATTATGTGAATCACTGAGCATAGCCTCTGCTACTGAGACAAACCTTCCCCTATTTACATATATTTATTAGTCTCAATATTAGAAGTAAAGACATTTGTTAGTCTTCATTATTCTTCCTTTATAAGACTCTGATCCAGACTATTTCTGCTCAAATGGCTATGAATTTTGTTTTATTATAAATATATTACCGATCAACATAGCCTCATTTGTTACTTATAACTGTAAAAAAAGCACCTTTTAATTTGGAAGCTCTTTTTACCTTTCCCAGGGTTTACAATTGCTAGAATTTTTTTCCAAGGCTCTCAAATATTGCAATATTATATGATCAGTACTTTAATTATTTCAGCAGCTCTTCCTTTCACTCAGGTCCTAAGTTTATTTACCAGAACAGCAGAATTATATGTTTGAGTCCAAATAAAGCCTTTCCAAAAAGCTGTATGCAATTCTAGAACTTTTTCCCATACAGGGAGGAAACACCATACTGAATGTAATAATGAGATCCCTTTTTAAATCTTTTCTTTTTTTTATTGCTCTATAATATGTCACCTCATATTAATATTCCACTAGGCAGAATATCACGCTAATCTTAACATTTTTTTCTCTACAATAATCACTGTTAAACTCCCTGGGAGACATTAGGATTTAAGCATGTTCCCAAATACAACTGATTAGCTCAGTCCAAGTAGACTTTCTGACTAGCACTGAACAATCACTTCTGTTTTGAATAAAACACCAATTCTCTACCTGGCCTGCACAGCCTCTCTGGTCACACTCAGTTTTGGTATATCCTGGATATCCTCAGGAACTAAACACTTTTTAATTCTAGCCTCAGTACCTGAGGAGAATGACTCCTTCTTCAGGTAGTAAATGAAGAAGAAGAGAGTAGTAATAGTGAGAAGTAATACAGAGAAACAAAAGCCAAAAACATCTTCAGAAAAAAAGACTGAACTGAGTTTAATTTATTTAAAAAGGAGAAAACTTGGAGATATGCAGTAATAATGCTATATGCTAAGTGTTGTCACAAAAATGAATGTACTCCATGTCTGTGAGGTACAAAACAAAAAGAAATTAGCTAAAATGTAAGAAAAATTAGCTGCATGGCAGGGGAAACACTGTAATATGGGTGACTAAATGCTATTAAAAACAAGCAATTCTATTAAAAATTTTAGTAATATGAAAGGAGCTGTAGGGCAGGGGAGGCACTGGAATATGAGTGACTGAATGCTATTAAAAACAAGCACGACAAGCATCTACCAGTTTCATTTTCTATGTTTAGAAGCAGTAAGCTGGGGCAAATAAATTTGTGAGGTGTCCCCATGAATTATTTTATATTTACTTATGATTCTGGAGGCAATCATGCCTTCTGCTTTATTAAGATTTAGTGCACAGGACTTATAAATGCATTAATTTATCTGTATTCAAAGTACTCAGCTGAAGATTCTAAAGTCTCTAAGAAAAATTAGATCAATTAATTATAACATAATAAAACTAAACATTTATATTGGTGGATTAGTAATTAAAATGCCTAACAAAATTTAGAAAATGTGGGTAATCACTGCATAAAAAAATAGAAAGCAAATAGTGGTTTATAACCTGGGCCTAAATTATTTATTTGTTGCCATTTAAGTGTAGCTTTCTAGAGAACAAGAATGGTCCATTCCAAAGGACAAAATACCAAGCAGGCAAGGCAGAAGCTGTGCATGGTCAATGTGGAGCTCTGGACAGAAGTGAGACATGAAAAGTCCATAGTGGCTGGACACAGGGGCAGGCTGGATGCAAGGGACACACAGACACTGCCTGATGAAGGCAAAGAAGGTGAAAGGTAACATGATTTAGGGAATCATGATGAGAAAAAAGTTTAGGAGCTCAGCAGGACAAGGAACGTGGTGACAAAGACAGTGGAAAAGGCCTTTTACAAAATGCCTTTCCTAAACTGTCTGATTCAAACTTTCAGAATATATTCAGTAAAAAAAAAAAAAAAATGTTGAATAAGCAAATAAATTTACAACAGAACATTATTTTTAAAAAATAGGTGATATAATCAAAATAATCAGAAAGAAAATTAATATTAGAATTAAAACAAAATAAAACATGGCGGTAGATTTCCACATTAGAGAAAGATAATAAAATTATCTGTAGTGCGCGATTTTATATAAAACCATGGAAAAATACAGATTTTTATGCAAGAAATCTTCTAATGCAACCCTCTCTCCAGATCAACCCTAATCTTGTTAAAGCAGGTGACTCAGGGCTTTTAGGAGTCAATTTGGGGAAATCACTAAGGATGAACATACCACAGCTTCTTCACGGTGCCCGTTCCAGGGCTGAGCAATTTTCAAGGTGAAGACTTTTTCTCCATTACTACCTGGAATTTTCTTTGTTGCAAATTGTCACCACTGCAGTCCAAAACCTGGCGAAGTTCCATCACAACGATGGTGCACTGCTGCCTCACAATTAAACTCATTCTCAACTGGGGCACCTGAGCCCTTTTTCTTCCTGAAGACATGCTCTGCAGCCAGTTGTTCCAAGCACATGTGAGTGCAGGAGGAGTTTTCTTTGCTGAACTTGGAAGCATATGATACATTAAGTCCTCACTGATTTCAAAATGCCTGGATGTCACCTAGTAAATTGAAATCCAAAATGAGAGGAAATAGCCTCGGGCAAAAATGCAATAAAATGCAGCTAAATAAGTAACACATCTTGAATGTTCATCATTAGATATTGAAGCTTTGTATCAAAATGAGAAAGCAAAGGTTTTTTTCAAGCTAATAGCACTCATATGGTTCAAATAGAGAGTTCTTTTTCTGCAGGGATGGTAAGACAGTAGCATGTGCAAGCTGAGTAAATTGCACCAGCATTTTTCTCAATTAGCAAATTAAATCATATTAAAAGAACTGGCGGACTGCCTATAGAATATTTTTTTTATCTTGGCTTTTTCTCTTTGTAAATGTTTTCAGCGTAATGCTACGTTGTTATGTGCCAACACAGTAGTTCCCTCAATCCTCAATAAGCAGACATATGTTGGCACTTTTCCATCTCTAATTTTGTCAGAGTACTTCATTTTCTCTCACAGTGTTCTTCCTGGCACTGATACTTGCCAGCAACTGACAAAAAAACAACTGGAAATGAGAGAAAAAAAATTACTTTCAGGGGCAATCCCTGACAGCAGCACTACTTGAATATGATCCTTGCCAAGATTTTCTCCTCTGCCTGCAGACATCTACATGGAAAACCTGTTGGTTTTGCTGCTGCTGCCATTAATTTCAGGGCCCTAGTTGTCCTTTAAAGAACATCCAATCAAACCAACTTTTTTGTATTAAGATAGTTAGAAAGGAGCAACATTGCTGCAATCAAAAACGTCCTGATTCAATTTCCAAAATTTTGTGCAGGTATACACAGAGGTTTTCGTAAAAATCAGACTTACAGAAAAACATGTGCTTTGAAACAACTAAGGATCCATTTGTACTGCTTAAGAGACATCGTATTAATTAATGTCTGTTAAATAAAAAAGTACTAGAATGTCCTGGAGACCTGCTCCTTCTCCCACTCTCTCGGCTGTTCTTTCTGCGAAAAAGAATCCAATCTCCCTCAGTTTTGTGGCCCTTTGCTGACCTCATTCCACATCTCTGTCATCCCAGAAACCCACACATGGACACAGCACTCCGGGTGTATCTCACAAGCGTTGCTGGCATCTCTCTGCCTGATGCATTCCATGGCACTGTAGGCCACCCTGGCCACAAGGATATCCTGCTGGCTCATTATTAACCTTCCTTCCACAGCATCTCTGCAAAGCTGCTTTGCACAATTATGCCTCAGCCTGTAGTGGTGTGTCTGCTTGTTTCTCACCTGAGCCACCGACATTTTCTTCAGCTTCACTGAGAAGTAACTAATATTTCTTTATACTAGGAACGATATATTCTGCGATCATTTTTCTTAGACGCTTTTACAGTGTCTGATAACCTGAAAAATTCACCCAAGATGTGAGGCGCTGGCAGTTGTTTCAACTATAGGTTTTGTGCTTGTCAAGAGTGTTTCAAAACATCTGTGTTTTATTGAGGAATAAATGTTTGGGTAAACATGATATTCAAGGCATATTTTATATTTATAAAAATAGTCCACACTATTTTTATAAGAGTCTGGAGCTAAAAACCAAAACCAGATAAACAAATTTTCAATGGAAAGGAGGATTATATTTAATGATTTGCAAAATCCATAGTTTATCATAGTGACTTTCCTGCCAAGATCTGGCCAATAATTATCAAAATTAAATCATTGTATTTGGACCACTAAGAGAATCTCACATGACTGGAAGGGAATGATACTATCTAGAGTGCTCTTGAATGCCTATGAATTCAATTTTACACAATGTAGGACATTTTTAAATGCAAATTGCAATATCCCAAGAATTTCCTTTAGAAAGTATCATAATAATACTTACAGACAGCTGCCTATGTATTATTTATAATGTAGTTCCCTACATGTTTGTATTAACTATCTTCGAGCATATTCTAGGGATAGTTCTCATCTTCTACAAAAAAGTCAACAATCACTACTTATAAAAAAGTCTTATTTTGTTACAACTCTGGAAATGTTCCACAAAACTGGTACTGGCAGAGCACTACACCGAGGAAGAAGAGGGAGGAGTTTGATAAAATAATAAGATAGCTGAATGAAAGTATTGAGTACCAAGTATGACAGATGTGTAAACATCCTACATATTAGCAAGTATTTCAAATCACTACTTCCTGCATAGCAGGAGTTTTCAAACACTCAACTTCCCATTAGAATTGCAAGTGAAGTTCAATAGTGTTAAAACTGTTACACAAAAGAGTTAAATGATTTGCTAAATTAGTTACTAGAGATCTTCCTCCTTTACTCACATTTTTCAAGAAAAACTTTGAGAACATCATATGTGTGTTTATATTAAAATTGATATGTGAGTGCTCTAATTATATAATGATGTCACATACTATTCTGCTTTCCATTTGCATGTATAGGATAAAAAAACAAGTATGAGAGCTGTATGAGACACATGTGTTATCCTCTGATAATCCAATAAATGTTATAAATATTGCAAGCTAATATCCTTGAAATTGGCCTTTGTCTCAAAAACTCTTAGTTTATTTATGAAATGCTGGTGCAGGCTTTATCATCACAAAAACTTTGAAGGCACTTCTGTTTTCTTTTCCATTCAGAGCTCATGGGAATATAGTGTAGACTGCACAGTAAAATTTTACCTACATTTATTTGGTCATTTCCTTATTTAAATGATAATGGTTTTGAGTAGGGGTTTTGGACACTTACATCTTAGCAGATATGAAAAACTTTAATTAAATTAAAAAATGTTGATGATATCATATGAAGCAAATGTTTCCATAAGCATGTAATTTGTAAAGTTCCCAAAAAGTTCCTCTCTGTGGGAGTTATTATTTTCATACATATTTTATCCAAACTTTGTTGATTACAGATCAGACTCCTGAAACATTTCAAGGTACAGTTACTTGAAGTGTCTCTTTTCTCCCAGAAGTATTATTATCTTATAATAGAACACACCTCTAGCAGTCATATGTAAAAGTAAATTAGTGTCTTCATTGAAAACTGACACAAAAGTTAAAATATTTCATGAGACATTAAGAAAAATTAATTTAAAAATTTCATCAAATAATATAGAGTAGTCATTTTTTTGAGGATGGGCAATTTTTATTTTATATTTTAGGTGTTCAAGTGGGAGACAAACAACATTACTTATCTTTTATAAAAGATTACCATTTTCTATCTCTACTGCACATCAGTCTAAACTCAGACGTTTTTCTCTTTTCTTATTAGTGCACAGTTTTAGAATATGTGTATGTTGTCTCAGAAACTAATTTAATAACAGAAAAAGGAGTATAATCATTCATAGCTATAAATGCACATATTTTATAAAAAAAGCTTTGAAACATGGTAGTGCGAGTTAGAACATCAATTTCCTGTTTGCAATAAGTAAATCATGAAAACAAAGTTAATGTATTTTTCTTTCATATCTTTTTTTTTTTAATACTGAGTCAGTTCCTCAGATTCACTATCAGAACATTTGCTCTTTTTTGTTATTAAAATAGTAAGAGCTCTATGCCAACTCATTTATTTAAAAGATAGATGAAAAGGTTCATATTTAAGCACCATATAACTGAAGGCTTTTCCCTTCCATTTGGGTAGAGTAAGAAGTCCAGATAACTAGAACAAGCATTTGGGCACAACATTTTCCTTTGGGTACCAGTTTTGTTTTGGAAAAGTGTGAGTAAAACACTGGACTTTCAAACAAAATATTATAGATTTTGGGACATGAAATATAACAGATAATTTTGTACATATGTAGGGAAACCTCCAAGGTATGAAGGTAATTCCACCATTAGAAGAAAGTGGAAGATTTACTCTGCTGCAGATCATGTCATCAGTGCATTTACTGAGTAAACTACAGGACAGGGGAGCTTATTAGGATCCTGCCTTGAACAGAACAAAGGAAAAAAACAAGTAACAGAAAAAAATAAAAGAATAAGAGATTAAAAGCTGGAAAAGCTAAAATTTTATGGAAGATAATTTTTAGCGTTAAAGAAAAGAAATCATACATTCCATTTTGAAACTTCTGGGCAGATTTTTCACTGAAATGTTACATTATCAGATACAAATACTTTCCGACTTTTTTATCTAAAGCTTTCAGATTTCACCATGAATGTAAAAGCATTCGAAGGAGCAGCCAACATGTGGTTCCTGGAAACAGGTATAAGAATATTTTAGGTTGGAAAAGACCTTTAAGATAGGGTCCAACTGCTAATTCAGCACTGCCATGTACATCACTAAACCACCCTAAGTGCACATTTTTTAAGTACCTCCAGGGATGGTGACTCAACAACTTCCCTGTCCAACCTTTTCCAGTTCTTGACAACTGTTTTAGTCAAGAAATTTTTTTCCAATATTGATCTACATCTCCTTCTGGTGCAGGCTGAGGACATTTCCTCTTGTCCTGTCTCTTGTTGCATGGTAGGGTCAGTTCACCTTCAATTCCTACAGCAGGAAGCTTTTACACTGTGCTGACGTATTACCAGATGTGAATATAATGCCAGTGTGGGAAGAAGAAAACCACCAAGACCTGCTGAGACACAATCTTGACTTGTAATGGGAAGCGCCAACAGCATAACACATGGCCACAACTCCGTCCAGCCTTTGAACTTCCTTTCAGTCCTCTGTCCTTAGTCTCCACAAGATTGAAGTTGGAGTTTTATGGCTCTTGGTGACCCCAATATTTTATTGTATAATTTATTGGGTCCAGAGCAAGGCATCTTTTTACTCAAAGCTTATGTACCTGTATCACATAGGGAGTTGCCCTGTAGGCAACTCCTAGAGTAATGTTTACTTTTTCTGCAGGACTCTATGATACAAAATTTTTTAAATGTAATATGTTTAATTTTATACTGTTACATACTTCAGTGAATTCATGGCAATATTAATACACACTGAGTAATTATAACTGCAGATGTTCAGTAACCCTTATTTCCATAGTTCTAGACTTATTTTGCTAATCATAACCATACAAGTTTGTATTTCTTTCTAAAGTCAGTTAAGTATCTGTAATATATAAATTAATTGAGAAAGTAGCCTTATATTAAGTTCATGCCATCTAAAATCGGTGTAATACTAATGTACTTAAAGGAATATTATTTCAATTCAATCTTATATTGCATAGAGTACTTTTAGATTGTCATTTCTTAAGCTTTCCTAATAAAATAATTCATAAAAGATCGCTCTCATTTTCTGTTATACATTAAACTGGATAATTTTTTTCATTTAATATTTGTCATAGATTTCCTTTTTAAATAATTCAACACCAGCTTGTGTCCAAATGCAGTAAGTTATTTTTACAGCCATTCATGTTTTTTCTATTCCATTTAAACTATCTGAAAGAGCATTAATGCAGCTAAGTCACCATCCAGTCCCCAAAAGTAGAATTAATCTCCCCAAAAGTAGAATTAATCTGTCAGATGAATATATCATTAAAAGAAAGAATAATTTTTTCTGTTCCCAAAACTCATAATTTACTAATAACCTAGATCATCTTCTGCCTAGTATCTGGATGCTGGTTTCATGTCATTACCCCCTAGTCATGAACTCTCAATTTTTGTGAATATCAAGATCCCAGTTAAGGATCATATTATAAGAAAAGAAAAAGAGAGAAAATAAAATCATCAATGTGAAAGTTAAGACCTTTATTTTTCACCCCAAACTCTCTGTCTTTATATGTTAAAGACAGATTCAGGCATGCCTCAATATTTACTACAAAAACCCCTCTTTTTGGATGTGTTTCTAGTACTCAAGTCTGCATCAGAGACATTAATTCCTATTGTTCATTAGAGGTTGTTTTTAATAAGTTTGGGCAATATTTTTGCTCTGAAATAAACTAAGTCTCTTTACTGTAACATGCTCATGTGAGTTTCTTTGTAATCCCTCTATCCCTCTGTCTGTGTACCCTCTGATGTGTGACATGTCCCAGGTGCCCAAGGTGCTCTTGTGGAACATCCTCAAACACTTCTTTCAAAGAGATACTGCCCAGGTAGCAGCATAAACAGGAATGAAAATATCTGAGTATCATTTGACAATATATTATTCTAGTTCTCTAAATGTAGTAAATTTAAAGTAAATTATGTTCTGCTGTGTGCACCACAATGACTCTCAGTCCAGTTGGCATCTGAGGGAAATGTACATTTGGTAATTTTTTTTAATGACTCAGTGTTCCAAAGTCTTTTTGGAGATATGAGGGTATTTTCTGTAAATGAAACATGATTAACTGTCTGTTCACATTAATATTTTCACTGGTTGCTTGGATTTTTTAAATTGTTTTATATTATTTTTTAAACTGAGTTTTAACTACAATACTAAATACCTCCAAGCAGTGCAGTAATAGATGTGAAGGGGTATTTTTATTTTTTAATACTTAGACAGGAAAGTAGGAGAGTTTTCCTTGCTAACAACATATTACATTACTTGTTCATGAGTCGTATTTTTCTTCATTTGAATCTTTCACTGTCAAAATATTTATTCGGAATTATTAAATAACAGAGCATCATAACATTTGCATATGCAGCAAAAAAATGTATCCTTGACAACTGTAATGAGCATAAATCAAACATAGGTGAAAACAGATGACAGCTACTTTGTATAATTCCTCTAGCACTTTAAAATGATCACCCAGTTAATCAATGATGAGTTACAGTGCAAATCTTATAATAACAGGTGTGACATGTACATTAATAGCTAATTGGAACATTATGATGAATGGTACTACAATAAATACCACGAGTTAATGAATAGATCTTTTTTATTTTTCCAGTTTCTGACCAAATGATGGGTTGTATAGATTAAATAATCTCTTAATGCTTCAATGTCACAGACTATCATGGTGAAAGACTGTCTGTTTCCAAAATTTAGTATTTGTCATTCCTACTGGCAGAATGCAGACTGAGTTAGCCATCATCTAGGAACTCTTCAAACAAAGAGTGCTGGGGAAAGGAATGCCTATCATAATTTCACAGTACAAGACAACTACTGCACAAGCAAGCGCAGTAAAAGAATGGCAAGATTAGTACCAAGCAAGAGTCCTTTTAGGGAGTCAAATGTAGTCTCTAGATTTTTTAATTTTTATTTTAATCTAATTGCTTTTAGCAAATTAAATATTGGATCATTTAGTCCCTCTACTACTACTTTTTCCCTTACAGAAAATGAAAAGGCCAAAGGAAAAGGGGAAAAAAAGGGATAAAGAAAAAAAAAGGAAAGAGTGATGCCCTAAGTTTTAGCTTTTATATTTTTTCAGATTCTGTGCTGCTTTAATGCATAGTTCTGAGCTTCATATAAAGTGTTGGTAAGCTCTCTTCGCAGAGTACGGAGACAAAACATTCATTTTCTAGCTGGGGACCAAGGACAGCCAATCCAAGTTTCAGGCCCAAAAGCATAAACAGTGAACTGAAGAGAGAAAAACAAGGATGGGATTTCATAACCTGAAGGCGCAATTGGAAAATTAATCTCAATGTGGAAGTGGACCAAAACTTAGAAAAGTGTGAGACTCCATGACTGGACTTCCATTTTTGTGACCATTTTGGTTCATCTTGGGTGTGGCCCTGGCTGGGCTCTTGTGCTGCCCAAGGTGGATCCATTAAGGCCTTTTAATAAATACCTACTTTATTCTTCAATTCTGTCCAGCCTCTGTTCTAGGTCAGCCTTCTCAAGGCATCAAGAGAAAGGGAAAGGGAAAAGAGAGAAAAAGAAAGAGAAAAGGAAAAAAAAACTCCTTACTTTTCATAACAATTTCAAAAGAACTCTATTAAGGAGCTCACTGGATTCTACTTCCTTGAGAGAAAAGCAAACAAATAAACAACAACAAAACAAACAAATAAAAAACCCACAAAAACTCCCACAAACAAACCAAAGCAAACCAAACCAAAACAAATCAAACAAAAAACCCCAAACACAAAAAAACCCAAAATATACATGCCAAACCAAATTTATACCAAATTTTCACTTTATTTCTTATCTGAATTAATATCAAATAAAATGCTAAAATTAGTCTGGATTGAAGTTATAGGAAAACACTGATGAGGTTATAGAATATCAATTATTTATTGCATCTATTTTTGTTGTACAATCTTAAAATCCTCAATTATTGCTGAAGACCACATGCTAAATGATCTTTTCAAATATTTACAAATTTCACCTGCAAAATTCACCCAATCTGTTCTGGAATTCATGTACTTGGAAAATAAAGAGTGAAGTGTTTGGCAAAGAGATCTGGTCTTAAATTCCTAAAATTTTTTTTAAAGCTTGGTGCAAATGCAATGCAGTTAAATACAATTACCTTAATATCATTGCAAAATACAGACAGAACACAGTTTAACCTAATATTTTGTTTGATCTTTTTTTAGGGATTAGTGCAAATTAAAATTAAAAATAAAACTAATTTAAATTCCTCAATCTAAAAACAAACAAAAAACTTGCTATAAATGCCAAGTGAGCATATAGATTTTTTTTAACCTCATGACAAAAGACAAACATTATTTCTTTAACTTTTATGCACAAGTCTTACATTAAAATAGAATGTTTAGACAGGATATGTGAATATAGCTGCTGTCAGTGAAGAAGGGTATAGCAGTAGCTTTTGATTATGCTTGTGCTGTGTAAAAGTAATCTGAAAGTGAGGTCTGCATCACTGAGAAGATTGTGATATTCTTGTTTACAGGCTTGGCTTCACAAATTTATTAATAGGTTTGATTCTGTATCTTTAGTATCACCTGTAAAAAATGTTTGTTTTTATTTTTCTTAAAACGTAAAATAAGGTGCTTCTAAATGTTTTTTAGGTTCAATCACTCAGGATTTTTTTTATGCATGCTGATTTTTAATTTTTTTGGAGGAAAAATTTCCTAGCAAGACAAAATATTATAAACAATATTTTTCCAAATAAAGGCCAATGTACACAAGAAAAAATTCTCCTCCAGAAGGATTTAGTACAGCTGAATATAACATGGGATAAAAAGTCAACTCTGCTTGGCTCTTTCTGCACCGAATCATTTATACTGCCTATTGCAGTTCTCACTTTGGTTCTGTTCTGGAGAAACCAACTCAATCCTGAAGCAGGGAAACTGAGGCACTGGAAGGAAAATACGAAAAATATTGGCTTGGATGAAGGAAGGCACAGATCCAGACTCTAGTTACATGTGACCCGTTGCATGATTAAGATAAAATGAAATACACATAACTCAAGGGAGATGTTTTTGGGTTTATTTTTTTTTCAAAAAAGGAAATTCTTCCAATTGGAGCAGTGTGTGTTTTACACATTTCACCCTTTTATTTATATGACAAGAAGCTTAAATATAAACACTACTGACAAAATATGCCAGCCTTTCTTATAACCCTGCTCAAATACTGGCAAAACATTGTTAAACAAGATGCTGTCATGCCCCAGCTGTCAGTTTCAGCCCACCATTGCTAAGTGGCATGTAAAAGGGCAAATGAGCTATATTAACCTAATCCCCAGACAGAAGTCCAGAAAAGAGGCTTGGTGTTATTTTCCTGATAAAATCTTAAGAGTAGAGATTTTAAAGACTTCCTGTTGTAACTCATCAAAACGCTGAAACTCAATATTTCCTGGATTTGGACAGCTGTAACCAAGTTACTTGTGATTTTATCATTAATTGAAAGAAGGAAGTTTCTGAAAAGCATTTCAGAAAGCTGCCAAAAAGCAACAACATTGCAATTGAATATTTTCTCATTTCTGATTCACGCTGCATATTTCTGAAAAGCATCATACAAAGCACACTGTACAACACCCTTAAATTACTGCTTTTTGCTTTGCTTGTCTTCTTACAGGCTGGACAATGTAGATTGCATATAAATTTCTACAAAATAATAAGGGAACATTATATTTAAACACATCCTTCTCTAGAAATTTTTCTAGAAAACAAACCCCATGCTTTTCTAGTATATAAACCTCATGCTTCAAAGACATAAATCCTTATAAAATTATGACTATGTGGGATAACTTAAGTATATACAAGAGCAACTTGTCTAGAAAGGCTGAGCTAATGACTTGTGCAACACTAATCATTAACCTTTTTGAGTGCTTCCCAAAGGGACCTCTTAGTAACAGCCATTAGAGAGTCATATACCGAATTCTTGCAATGTTGTCTAATGATGAGTTATACATTAATTAATTAGTCAAGGCTTGTAAAGTGCTTTGGAAAGGATAAAGGATAACATACCAGTAAGTGCTAACTGCTGTTATGCTATATTTTTTTGCACTAACCATTCCCAAACTCCCAGATCTCTGGGGCAATGTAGGAATGATGGTTTGCTTGAGAGCACTGGTCTTTTTCACCCCAGCGCTGTACCATCCAGCCCAGTTTTGCAAATTACTGAATTTAGTAATTAGCAGCCAGAGTCAGGCCCAGTCCTGGAATGGCCCTTGCTGTGTGGAGTAAATTTCCTTGCACACCCTTGGCTGTGTACAGATGTGCACAGTTCCACTCCTGCGTTGAACACACGACAAACATCACGTGTTCAATGCGTGATGTGCATTGCTTTTCAGTGCTTTTAAAAGCATTGAAATATCTGTTTTGGAGCGTGGCTCTGAAGAATAATTCACTCTGGTACACAGGCCCAAGGTGCCCAAGGCCCTGGAACTGTTGAAGCCTCATGCTATGATTTTTCACAGAGAACTCAGAACTTGATCATGCACGAAGTGATGCTTTTCCATTGCTTACCACAATCAAGTCAGCACAGCAGGCAACAGTGGGTGATGCCCAGAAGTCCACTTGAAAATGACTGCAGGAGATGTGGCTATATTGCACAGCTTATTTTAGTAAGAGGGCTTAGTTTAGTCTGGACATGATGCCATAACAGTCCAGAAATCTTCATCATCTTCTGCATGTTAAATACTGCAAGTTTGTAAATTTCCTAGTTTTTTCCTTTCTTCATTTTTTAATAGAATTACATTCAGAACAAAATGTACCTACAATAATATTCTGAGAATGTTGATTTTTTCCTTGTAAACTGTAGATTTCTTTGATTGGCTTACAGTTGCTAACCTGACCTGATTTAGACATCATCATCCTGTTTTTCAGTTTTGTTTCTGTCATTCCATCTGACAGAGGGAGAAAGAGACAATAATTTATATCATAATCTTAATCTACCTCTTTCTTTGAGTTTAAATTATTTTAAAAGGCTTTTTTATCAACTATTCTTTTTCCTAGTATACTTTTATTCTCTTAAACACTTTTTTCCTCTTTGTTTCCCTAAACTTGAATCCGTCAACCACACTAAATGAATTTTTTAATAATATGCACATTTTATACACCCGAGTAGAGATTATTGTAATGCAAATTTCTAGACAAGCAGTAATTTTAGTAAACATAAGTGAAATGAAAAAAAATTGTTATAATTCTAAACCAGTTTATCCTAATAAAAGATCAAAAATAAAATGTACCAGCAGAAAAATATGATTGTAATTAACCATTGTAAAACACTAGAGCTTAGTTGTTACTTTTTATGGAACTCTTAGAGGGGACATTGACAGCATCTAAGTAAAAAATATTTTTCTTTTGTTTCTATTGTTTTAGATTTTATGAAAATAAATACTATGCTCTTCAAAATTATGCAGTTTGTAGAACAAGGAATTATGGAAAAAATTACAAAAAGAATTGTCAAAAGCTTTATATTTCATTACCACTTCTTTACTTCTTTAACTTACTTTTAATTTTTACCTTATACAAGCTGCTCTGGTATTAAAAAATCATTCTGGGTTGTCACTACAACCATATTCATGTAACAGCATTACATACAATTTACTTTTGGAACAAAGGGCAGTAGAACTGGATGAGGTAACAACATATTTCAGATTGCAAAAACTAGGAGAAATTTCAAGTCTATATTTAAGAAAGTATTTGTTCATTATTACTTTTGATTTAGGTTAGATCTCATGTTCCAGTAATCTCATGGGAACTTATCTGAAGCCATATACTGAACACATGACCATACAAAACATTATTTCTATGGATAAAGTTATATGAAGCCCTAGCACTCTGGACTGCAAGAATCTCAGTAGCAAAAATCAATATGGAAAAGAAGATAAGGTCTGTGGGACTAAAAAGGAAAGACTGAAATAATAAAAACAAAACCAAGGCAACAATCCCAAAAACAAAGGAAACTCCGACAAATCCAAATGTGTTGGGTTTGTCTAAAAGTTTTATCTCACAGGTAATACAGTGTAACATAAAACAACCAAGTTTACCAAGAATGTGAGGTGTATATAATCTGCAAAGGAATCTAAGCTAAACAACATTGTAAGCCTTTCAGCAAAAAGGCTTTCTGTGAAATGCAAACAGATAGAGATTTGCATGCAAGCAGGAATCCAAGCATCCTCAAGACTCCCTTGATACATGCAGAAACAAAAGGTTATATGAAAGAATTAAATAGTGACATAGGTATGTATGTGTGTGCGTATATATATATATATATATATACACATAATGGGAAAAAATAAATATGCTTTCCTATTTTCTGGTATATTAGTCCATTCTTTTCCTAATGCTATGTGGATTTCACACCAGATAACAGGTGGAATTAAGTTCCAGCCTTTTTTTTTCCCCCTTAGCAGTTTTAGTGATAACTCATTCACTGGTATTTTCTGATATTTCTCCAAATAAAATTTTCAGGAATGGTCAGGTTGGAGAGATGAATTTACATTCTTCCACTTCCATCTACATAGTTCTTCTTACCTTTAGTCTGGCTTAATTATTTGCCTTAACACTTCTGCCAGCAAATAATCTAGAGCAGTAAATAAAACAAAAATATTGATATGTAGCTTGATAATTGCCAGTCTAAACTCAAGCCAATCATGGAAAATGAGGAGTAAGACTTGATTTATATCTCATTAACCACAATTCTGATGAGCATGACTAACAAGGGCTCATAAAATTCTATTTTAGTTGTGAATATTTAATATAGAGCTAGCGTAAGGACATACACTTTCTTTATTGTTGTATTTTCCTTATTAGAAGAAGTTTTTAAGTTTAAAATTTTATTTATCATTGTGCTAATCACTGTACACCTAGGAAGGAGCTGGCCTTCAAGAACAAAAAATGTTGAGTTAAACGCCATTCCAAAAAGACTTCCAAAACAAATATTCTCAATTTTGTTTGAGTTTTACCTAGGGGGAAAAAATGCTGCTTTTGGATTGGCTGTTTGTGTACTTGATGATCGGAAGATAAGATTTCCAAATGTACTGGAAACAATCAACCAAACGACCACTCATAGAACAGAAACAAACTGTGTCTCTGCCAACAGACTCCAAGAAATGCAGGTATACAGGGAAATATGGCAAATATGGCTATTTTCAACCACTGACATTCTGAGAATCCTTTGTGCAAGTCTTGTCTTTCACTACCTGTTTGTTTCACTGCCAATTGAACATCATACCAATCTTCCAGAAATGAAAGCTCACTTTCGAGTTCACCTACAGATATTATTTTATGGGAAAGCACCATTACCAATGTGTGTCTTAAAGTTATCACTAAAATCTGACTCTAAGCCTGTCTTCCATGTTCTTACAGAGCACACTATAATGACCTCAGTAGGAACTAGCTGCTGTTCACCTGCACCAGGTTTCTTTGCTCTGCACAGAAGAGAACATTTTCATTGATGGGGCAAGCCTTATAGGAATAATTTAAGTTTGGCCTGAAATGTTGCAATTTTTCTCTGAATAAATATGAGAAAAATATTGCAGCAATGAAGAACATAGGCTTTAGATTCCATGCAAAAAAGAAGAAATGTTATTAGAAAGACTAATGTTGCAATAAGCTAGGGCAATCTGCATGCAAAAGCATTTTTTCCATGCACCTAATTTTATAATATATTATTCCTTGTTCAAGTGACACTGCTTTTTCCTGATCCTTGTAATGATGTTTCAACCTCTTGGGAACAGAGACTCATTTATTGTGATTCTTTCCTCTCAGGGCTTTTGAATTGCTTGTGGCTTGCTCAGAATGCACTAGCAGGGTTGTCACTGCTTGGAACAGGTATTGTGCTGGCTGTGCATTCTTTACACTGCTACCTACAGACTGATAGATTGATTTGAAAATGCCACAGGCAGTTTTAAAACCCCTTGCTGGGATTGGCTTTAGCAAGACATGAGGCTCACTGACTGAAACTTGTGCTGATGCCTATCAGTTCTCAAACTCCACTACAATTTAGTATTTCTAATTGCATGCCCAAAGTCAGCAGGCAGTTACACTTGTTGCACTGGACCATATGGTGCGAAAGTCAGTGTCCACTAAAATCTACCTAATTTGCACCTATTTACTTTCCACAGGAATCTGAAATCTTTTCCACAATTGTAATTGTGACCCCTCCCCTTTTTCCCACTATGCCCTGCATGGATGAGGATCTGAGAAATCATCCATAAAGTCCCATGCTAATTCACATTTCACATTATTTCAGGGAGCACATTTCTGTCAGTATTGCCTTTGTAAGCCCTGGTACTGTGTGGAGAAAATGTCTTCTGCTGCTCCTTTGTCTTGTAGGTCTGTGTTTGTTATTTTAGGAGTGTGGGAAATTTCAGATTTTGCTGTGTATGAACACTGTCATCAACTATGAAATCTGCTTTAGCATGATCTGAAAGCCGTATCTTTATTACCCTTTTTCACTTTCAATAGTTTTTGCTTAAACATTGTATGATTCAGTAATACAGCAGAACTTGGTACAGATTTATTACACCGTGTATGTGTACATTTACGCACTTGTAATAAAGTGCAAATGACATTGCTAAGCAAAAAGAAATGCTAAGAATACAATTATGACCACATTTAGTGTTATGGATATGCTGGATCATTCTACATTATAATCTATGTATTAACAGGGATTTTTATGATGCACCCTAAATTGAAGGACATCTTCTATTCAGCAGAAGAGCTGTGGTATTGTTGTTATAGAGTGCACCTCTCCAGAGCACCTGTACTCTCAGATTTTGAGTTGGAGTTAGGTTTCTCCAAGGACTTGAGAAGAAGTTGAGCTGATGGCTTTGCCCCTAAAGCACTCACCTGCTAAGGACATTGTTTTCTGAAGGGCAGGCACAGCCAGGGTGTCCCAAGCAGACACAATATTCGCTGATCAGCATGGAGGAAGCCAGCAGGGTTATCATGTCAGGGTTGCCTCCCCTTTGTCAGCTGCCATCATCAGTTAAAATGCCCTTCTCTCTTTATCTGTGTCAGCTACCAGAACATCCCTACTGGAGTAAATTTTTCTTTATTTAGTCTTCTCTTGCAGAGTATCGTATGCTGCTGCTGCTGCAAGGAAAACAAATTTCAGGTCTGTGTTCAAACCTAATTTGTTTGGAATATGCAGATTTTTTTACTGACTGCTATATCAAAATAAAGAAACAAACAAACTAGCTAATTTTGCTCCTTTTTAGCTTTTTCCTTTGTTTTAAAAACAAGGACATTGAGATCAATTTTATAAACATAACATGCTAACATATTAGCTTATTCACTCTATACATTAGAACAAGTTCCATAAATCTGAATTCCTGGCAGCTTCATTTCATGGTGCTGAAACATCTGAGTCCTCAGAGGATGTTGAAGGTAAAGCTTAGTAATTTCACTTTGTTCTAGGGTCAAAACACCTATCCCCTCCCAGAAATGAACAAAATGGCTTGTTAAAGATTTAATTTTTTTCCCCTATATATATATATATGATTTTTTTCCTCTAGGCACTTATACAGAATATTAATAATAGAAGTCTAAAAGGTAAAAAGAATTTGTGTGAAAATTTCAATAATAATTCAGAACTATGACAATCATATATGTGTTAAATGTGATTATTACGTGAGCTTTTGACTTCATCTTACTTTCTTAGACATATTCTTGTGAAGACACAGTTGAATAAAAAGACTAAAAGCCATAATCACATTTTCTTTAATTTTTTGTTGTTGTTGTTCATCACTGCCGCATTAAATCCAAGCAGCCAATATTGTGTTTGTGAAACAGAAATATTGATATTTGGGGTAAGATCTTTTAGAATGTCATTAGGTTAGCTAACATGTTACATGTGAAGATAATGGCAGATGAAACTCCTCCTTTGGGCCCTGACTCAGACATTCAGTGCAGCTCCAGCTATTGCAATGCATTGATTGCACTAGGAAACAGACTGGAAAAGGCAAACATAGGGAAAAGGCCAGGAAAATACCTTCATTAGTATCTATCCTCATCAATGAATAAATTATAGATTTCTTTCCAAAAATATGTGATTTCTTTTTAGGATCTAAGGTGTTTTTTTATATTATATCCTATCCCCCTATCTCTGCTGGAGGTAGGTGCATGGCAGGACTACAACTACTCATGTTGTGTCCTTTGAGTACTGGCGGGTTGAAGTTACTTTAACAGCTGAATTTCAATTAGATCTTTTTCCCCTTTTACAGTTGTGAGGGTGCGAGTAATCATGTAGACACCAATTTATCCACATTTGGACACTATTAGAGAACATTACACAATGTTCTGATATTTAGTTTTCTCTCTGCTTTCCTCTAGTCTTTAATGACATTAATTTTTTGCTGGCATTACTACATCTTTTTTCCTAATTTTTTCCCCATTCTTAAGTTAATTTCCTGAAAGGAACATAAACCTCCCCCTGCCATCCCTACCCCCCCCAACAACAACAACAAAAAGATAAAAACACCCCAAAACAAAACAGAAAGAAAAACCTATAAAGCAAATTAGGTAAATGAAATTTAGTCCTTGGAAAAACAAGTTCTGAATTCAAATTAAAGAAGCAAAAATGTCCTGATATGATTGCATCAGTTCTTCCCATTAGTTTAATATTCTCACTTGCTGTTCTTCACCAAAGCTTTGTACCTGCTAGTAGTCACATCTTCATGAAACATTATCCTCCCTTATCTACGGTGATTTTAGAAGAATTTTCCCATATGTATTTGCATTGACTGTCACCAGGGAAGAAAAACAGCCTTCTATACTAAGATTCACAGAGAAAGTGAACAAAAATAACCATTATTAATGTAACCTAAAAACCAGCGTTTGAGTTACAAAAAGTGAAGCAAAACAGTTTCAGCACTTTCTGGTTGCAAAGAGAAACATTAGATTGCTAGCCTCTGATTTTAGGATGCTGTCATGAAGTTTATTAAATTTAAAAAAAATGTTATTAGAAACAATTCCAATGTTCTGATAGGTGATAATATGCTTGCATTAGAATGGTCCATGGAAATTTCTTACCTGTGCGCAAATTGTTTGTATTAGCAGGAAATTTTATGATTTTTGACTTCTAAATTAATATGCTTCTCTAATTTTTACATATGAGATGACTGCAAGTACATCTAAGGAAACTCAAGTCCTGTGTAGTCAAATAGAGGGAAGTGAAACCAGCAATTCTGATGATGTTACACCTCATTTAAGATGTAAACTAAAAATACTAACAACACATAGGTTTGTTTAAACTTTGGCCAGTATGAATATCCCTAATCTGATCCTTATATAAAGTTGGTTGATTTATTACAAAGTTTAATAAAGAGGTCTCTTGAGTCATTAAAAGTTCATTATCAGAGACGTTACTTTAATAGCACACTTTAGTATTAGTTTCAAATTCGTGTGGAGGTTGTTGATTTATCTTTGGTATAGAGAAACTGGATATATTCATAGAAGGGTCTGGACAGGTGTTCTATGGTGGAATCTGTTTTTGAGGAAAAATACCTGACATATACTCCTGCTGATCAAAAGTAGATTCTCTGTGAGGAACTCCATTACTAGTTCATCACAATAACTTCAAAGGGCATATGTTGAAGATCAATTCATTTTTTTGGATGCATGTCTTTTCTGTTTATCTTACAAGAGTAATGAAAGGACCACATTTCCAGAAGAGCTCTTGTTACCACAATTTTGATTTCCATAAAAACAGAAACTTTTTCTGGGTCTTCTGATTCTGTCCCAAATCTTGCAGTATTTAGCTCAAGATTTGAAATTCTGTTTTGTCTCTTCACAGCACTGTCTGCTGTAGGTGAAAGAATGAAAAAGAATTTAGATAATGCGCATTCTCCAATGCATGTTTATAAATTTGTTCACCCATTAAACAAAAATTTCTGTCTTTTATTGCTATAGAAAAAAAAAAAACAACAAAAAAACCCAATTGGAAATGTGATGTGAATGAACTGAGATAGACAAAAATGGTTGCATGCTATCTATTTTTCTCAAGTCCCAAGTCAAAGAACAGGACAGGACTGTAAAACACAAAAGTGGGTATATGATCAAATTTATCTACTGGGCATTAGCTGAAAGACTTTATAAATGTAAGTAAATAAGTAAAACTGTTGCTTAATAGAAACTCTTTCATTGTTTTTTAAGCTCATCATGTGGCCGAGGCAAGAAAATTTCTCTTTATACCTCACACTAACATTCTGTTCCAGTCTCCATTTCAAGAGACTTGAGTAGCAACTGTTGGATATAGGTTTTCCTTCGATTTTTTAACCACATTTTACTAAATTAAGAGACAATTTTTCCTTGTAGTATGTACTTTTAGAAAGCTGATAAGCAATATATTATTCTTTCTTCCAAAGTATCTATTGAATTTAAACAAAATAAATAAATTAAATCTCTATATCAAATTCATCATTATTTCTTTGCAGATACACTCATGTACAGCACCAACATCTTATACTGAGAAAAAAAAAAAGAGCACTTTACATTTCCCTGGGTGTATCCATACTGTTTCCATTGAAATTCCACTCATATAACACTGTAATTACTCCAACCTTGCTGAAGTTCAAGTAACTTCTTACAGTTTGGAATCACTTTGTCACATGCTAATCATCAGGCAGTAAATCTCTGGCATCATAAATTAGTCACTTACTGAAATAAGGGGTAACAATTAATCACCTCAGAGAATACTTGGCAGAATTAGCCATTGCTAAGACCACTATGCCTTACTGACAAACACTGTACAGTAATCCCATCACACACTGCACATTTCACAAAGCTAAAGACATAAGCTTTACAAACTCAAAGAAAGCAGAGTACCCCTCAGGTTCATCTTGATTTTATCAGAAGAGACAAAAGTCTCTGAAAATGTACTTCTCTTAAAATAAAATTTTAATTGTATTCATGATTAAATTCATACTATATGCGAGGTTCCTGATGGAATAATGCTAATTTTTATTTGTAAGACTGATTTTCACGTGAACAAATAAAATCATTAGCAGAGGCATAATTTCCTTTATTTTTTTTTTAATTTTTTTACAGTCTTTTTTACCCTAGATATAATATTGTTGTATTTTATGGTCACAATATTCTTTAATTGGATTTCTGTTACCTCATTCCTAATATTTTAGAATTATTTTATACCTACGTGTTTGCAGAGTAATTTCCAGTATGTAATCATGAAGTATCCTGCTGTGAAGAATATGACATGTACTGATGCATTTCTGAATGTCATGAAGCTGAACCAATCTCGGCTGTCAAAACTGTTCTATTAGGAAAAGCTTAAGTTTGTAAGCATCCATCCAGCATAAACACCATTTCTGACCTCTATATCTTGCTGAATAAAGGAAATATGCCTATTATTATGTGCATTTCAACTGTGCTGCTCTCACCAAGACTGCAACTACATGTCCAGAAGTTGAAGTGATAGAATAGGAAAGGAAAGATCATTCCTTTAAAAGAGTAACCTATCTGAAATTCAGCCCACATCTTGGAATAAATCCATTCCTTGTATAGTGTATGAATATGTCCAATCTTGCTTTGTCCCAGTGTGCAGTGTGCACACAATCATAATTCCAAATACAATTCCACTCTCTCAGTTTGTCCTAGAAAATAATTATTTTCTCCACCTGTATATCAAGAATATTTTCTTCTAATTTCAGTCTGCATTGGCTACAATTTCATCACTTTTTCTTAATAGAACCTTCCTACAACATTCCCAGAATATTATCAAGAACACAGAATATGCATTCTTTGCAGTTAAAAATACCTATGACACTTATGATAGCAGCAAAATAGTCTCTGTTTCCCTGTTAGGGGTGTTGGGGGGCAAACCTCATGTGCCTCACAGATAGCCTAACATCAAACTCCTCAGCAAATCTGATATGCAAATGCTGTGTTCAGTACATATACAAAGCTTACGTTTCTGTATTACGAAATTTCTTCCTATGTGATAGCATGAGTGCTATAATTCCATTATTGATTTTAATTTTCACCTTGTTTCCCTTATCAACAGAGATTTAGCATTCCACTGTGGAAGGAAATCTAGGGCTTCCCAACAATTCCAATTTTTAATGAATACTCAGGATACAATTATTTGTTCATTTCTGCTTGCTTTTCAGAACTGAGAATATTTTTATTCTCCTGAAATTAAACCATGTCTCAGGTCCCCTATTTTAATTATACTGTCAAAATTTTCTGGGTTTTTTCAGATTTAATGGTAATTGGGGATATCCAGGAAATCTGAATCTTTTTTCAAACAAATTTAAATAATTTCCATTTTATACTTGCCCTATAGTCATTCAATTGGACAAAACACTTGGAGCCTCAAAATCTTACCTGAAAAAATATAGTGAAGAGAAAACAAATCTTCCTCACATGTATATACTGTGCTGGAGCCCAAACAGCAAATAAAGCAAATAAAATTCAGATTTTCTATCTCATATCTCTCTTTAAGGACACTGCAAGGAATATTCTTTGCTGAGCAGCACAGTAGAAGCAAGATGTTACCTTCTAATGGCAATGGAAATTATTTAATTTGATCTGCCTAGAAGGAACTTGAAAAAATTATCATAAGATCATAGAATCACAGAATGGTTTGGGTTGGACAGGACCTTGAAGTTAATCTAGTTCCAACCCCAATGCCATAGGCAGTAAAATTCCTCATGAATTTCAATTAACTAGGTTTCTAGGATATTTAGGGTAGAAATGACAAGCTGTGTCAAAAGTCTCGCCCCATTTTTGTGATCTGTGGCAACAGAGCACTTGTTCTTTAGTAAGGTTAATTTTGATGTCATTCTTTACCAACTTCCTTAACATAACAGAGCTGAGCAAGTATATAAAAATGCAACTACAACCTCTTTTTTTGTACTATTACTGAATCTTTTAGGATGATTAGTAAAGAGATATGACTTGGGGTGAACTGTGTGTATTTGTCTAATAATTTGAAATTCTGTGTGCTCTGCTGAGTAAGGTTAGGAAGCAGTTGCTCTGAGACAGATACCATTGTCTTTGATGTTAAATAATGACATGGAAATGCTTTCACATGCACATCAAAGTGTAATCCAGGTAGAACTGGATTATTTAACTGGAACTATTTGCACAAAGTTGTGAACAGAGACAAAATAGCTCATAAGAATATAAAATGTTTTATTATAGTATATGTATGGATAACCAAAATGTTAAATATAAATAAACATTTTGTCCAAAGACTCAAATTATGGGGATCAGTTTGAACTCACACAGTCATTAGTTAATAATGCCAATTCCTCCGTTCTGTTTGTACCCAATCTAAATTCACCTCTAGCTTTGATTAATGTAATGACTACAGAGCAATGAAATCCCCACAATCTCAGCTTGGTCAGAGATCTTCTCCATCACATAACATCACAGATATTCAGTTTGTTCTCCTCTTTTGTCTTTGCTTCTATGTTTCCGTGGCAGTTCTTTAACACTAGCATAAGATCCCTGACCATCACAGGACATGAATTAGACATATATTGACTCAAAAAACCTTTAACTGATATAAAATGGAAAGCCCAAATGAGTCTCCATCCCTTTATACATACTAGAAATATCCACCTATTAAAAATAGTTTAATAGTCCTGAGCAGCTAATAAAATATACAAAAATGAAAAACACACAGGGCATGGCCACTTTTCATGAAGGAGGAGAGGATGAATATGATTGTTTATAGCTTTTTTTTATTCCATGTACTTGAAGATTCTTTCCCTGCATTTCTTATTTTGAATTTTGCTGTAAAATATTGAGTACCCCCCCCTCCACACCCATGAATTAAGAGCAAAGAAAAATTTTGCTCCAATTTTAAAGGAGGTAAATCCATAGTAGTTCCTTTAATTTTACTTGAAATACAATAATATAAGTATTGTTAGGGATAAAGCTAGACTTAATAGATTTATCACTGCAGAATATCTTCATGAGTTTTACTCAGAAAACAGAAGCCAGCTGATCCCATGTCAAGACAGGAGGACGACTGAGCATTGTGGGTCTACAGTTTCTTATAAGACAATAAACATAGTTCTAAAATCCATAATTATTACGTATTTTCAAAATTTCTTTTTTCTTCCCCACAGTGATTCAAAAACCTGCAAATTATGAACATAATATTTGAGATGTATTTAGAATGGTTAATCCCATTGTATTTCTCTTCACATGTATGCTGTCGTAGAGACTTAGATATCAGATCAGCAGGAAAAAAAAGTTTGAAAAATATATTCAAATGCATAAACATATAAAATGTGAAAAACATATAAAACATATAGGAATAGTTGTTGAGTACTGTGTAATGTACTATATAACTTCATGGGCAATTGAGACATTAGAATGTGAAAATACTTAAAACACTCTGCAGATTTAGGGTTATGCTTTGTCAGTGGGTGGAACACCTTTAATTTAATGGTGGAATACCATTAATTTACAAGTAATTGCAGTTAATAGTGAAAAAGTTTTCTATTTTATTCAGCATAAATTACCTGGACAATTGTTTTACCATGGTGCTTATTCCCCAGCTCCCTGGTGATAACCTGGTAATAACAGCTAGTAAGTAAATATTTGGTAAGCAGTCCTGTTTCATTACTGAAATTTATAATTATAGTTTTTTCCCCCTTTAATAATTGAATATGTCTAATTGCTCTTCCTTTTAACTTTAATGCTAGGTTTCAAACTGGTGAATGTACAGGAAAGTGCTAGTAGAGACATTATTCTAGCGTGGCTTTCCCTTCTATACAACAATTTGAACTCAAGCAATAAAGTTAAATGAAAAAGGCACTATCCTAGATTTTCAATTACAGCAGAGGCAGGGAGCCAAATTTTTCCCTTTCATTACTGAAATACTTCTCATAGCTACACAGTTAGAATCCCTGCTGCTGCTACTTCTGCTATTCCTGTTGCTGTTACTGCTGCTCTTAAATTGAAGTGCCCTTGAAAACAGATGAGGTTATAGGTCACTAAATAGAAGTTAAAATTGTGGAAAATGTATATTTAAAGGAAACTGAAAAGAAAAAAAAAAGGGGGCAGGAAAAGGCATTCAGATCTTCTTTTCCCACATCTCTACTGCAAAGATATGATTTGTTTCCAGATCTGTAATAATTTGTAGTAGTAGCAGTTGTGCCACTAATATGTCAGTGCACAAGAAGGATGAGTGTGAGCCCTATATGCCTTTTAGCAGTACTTACACGCAGAGATATTTTGTACCATGAATCTACTGACTGAACAATTGGGTGCATTCCATCTCTGGTGTACCCACCTTTTTTACTGTGCTACAAATCTCCAAGAAAAAGAATTATCCTTTTATTGCTGTGAACAGCTTTACATGAAGGATATCGTGTCTCAAGAGCAGCTCTTTATTTTCCCTGTCCACTTCACTTTGGAAGAGAATTTCTTTCCACCAAGCACATAAACCTAACCCATGATTTCAAGAGTGGAACATCAAATCAAAACTATTTGCATAGCTCTGAAAGTGGTTTATCTTAGACTTGTGTGCGGTGGAGAAATTCATTCCTTGTCTATCAGCCTCCTGTGTGATTTATAATTGCCTCCTCTGCAAGAGTTACAGAAAAAAAAAAAAAAGAAGCGTACTATGCGTTCTTCAGTACAGGAGAAAATCAAAACTTATCCTATTGTTGTAGATGAAGATGAAAAGAACATTAAAACAATAAGTGACAACATTCTGTCTCAGGCTGTGCAAAAAGCGTCAGCAAATAACCATATGAAGTTTATGTAAAAACCCAAGAAAACCCATCTAAGCACAAAAGGCAGTAGATTACCTAAGACAAAAGACTCATGCCTCTGAAATAAAACAGCTAAAATGCATTCAGCAAACTGAAAAAATTGGTTCCTGACACATAACAAGACCAAACATCATCTTCACCTAACAAGAGTTCCAGCACTCACATGCTAAATGCTGTGCTGCAAGGAACACAGTAATGTGTCATGAGAGAATTGCAACAGTGCAGAAGTCTTGCTGAAAATTTCAGTCATGAAGAAAGAGTAGTCCAATACATAAGATTTTCTGATACATAAGAAAATCCAGAGAAGATATTGCATACAAGAAGCATATTTTTATAAATAATTTTAAAATGTCATACTTGTACAAGGAAACAATAAAAGCAAAGCCTTCTGAAATTCCTCAGAAACCTCATTTTTTGCTTCCTTCTTCCAGTCATGGATCACAGGAAGTCAAATACTTCACAAAAGCTGGGGGGTTTTTGTGTGCTTTCTAGTCAGGTTGCAGATTTGGGGTTTTTGAGGGGAGGGGAGGGGTAGTGTTTGCATTTTTTCCTCTTTTTTGACAAAATAATAGCATACATAATTATTAGTGTAATTCGCTTTTTCAGCCACTGACTGCAGAAATAGAATCACATGTGGTAATGCGAACCCCTGTTATTTTTATTCATGCCAGAACTTATTTAGGATCTCATTAAAATTATCAGACACACTTAGGGGAAGGCTAGAATGTCAATGAGTTTCTAATGACAGTTCCATAACAGCATCTATTACAGTGAGAGGTGTACGAGCCTGTCCCGACTCTCATCGCTTGAAGATATCGGAGCCTCAGGAACACTCATCTCTGTCTCTGAGGAGAACAGCCTTTCTGAACTTCCTGACAATTTAAACTCTGTCTGACTCTTAGTACCCTGTACTGAAGTACAAGATACACTTTCTGTCATTGTGGTACTGTCTGATCCCAAATTTTTCTCTGACAAAATAACTGGCAGTTATCATAAACACAGAACGAGAGGGTGTTCAGATCAAGCGCAAAATCTGCAGCTTTAGTTCTCATATGAGTAATCATATATTGCTTATCCATGGAAAACTATTCTTATGTGCAATCAGAATAACGACATAATCACACTTGGTACAGGTTTTATGACAAACTAAAAATTATTTCTGCTCTATTATGTTCTCTTCCTCAAATCTCATTTAGTACTGTCAAATTTTAGCTTTAGTGACTATTAAATATAATTTTTTTCTATCTTCCTCTACTGAGAGAGGAAGAATCAGTACCTTTCTCTGAAAAGCTTTAAATTGTGCCTGTTTTTTAGTGGCACCTGTACTGCACCTCTCTGTATCTCAAAAAGGCTTTTCTGGTGACAGAATAAGCACAAAGGGAACAACTGATATGAGGAAGGGCTTCTCACCTCCTCAAACAGAGAAATGAAAACAACTATGCACCCCTCTGTTTGTGGAGAAGAAGAATGAGGTGAGATCATGGTTTCAAATTAATTAATGAAATGGGTAAGATGAACATGGAAGAGTTAGTCACCTAATTATCTGACCTTATAATTAGAGAATATCCATTGAGACTACCAGGAGGTCCCTTAAAATAAGTGAAAGAATATATTTCTTTGCACAGGGGCCAGAAATTTTCTGGAATCTCCTTCTAGGGGAGATTGTAGAGGTATATGGAATTGGCTGCTTTGAAAAGGGATTGAAAAAAACCCAGAAGTAGGCTTGTAAACTAGAAGATGAAGAGACCAGCCAGGATCATCAATCCAATGGCTGTGAAGAAGGATAAGAAAAATGAAAATCAGGTATTGGTCAGATTTGTGTGCCTTCCCTAAGCATTATCTTATTGTCATCACTGAACTGGGTGGACCATTTGATCTGACCTAGAGAAGCATTTTTATGTTCTCATACAATTTCAACATGTAGAAGATGTTTCAACATGTAGAACATGAATAAGCCTAATAAGATAAGGCTTATTCTTAGTCATCTTAAGGGATGAATCTCTGCTTCTGCTTAAATATTTCTCTGTCATCCATCTGCAAAACAAGCATCCCCAATCAAAACTAAGGACACTAGCAATCAGCTGGGAATCAAATATGTTTCTAACATATGCAGTGATTTGATAAGTGAAATCAGGACTAGAAACAAATTTTCCAGGCTCTTCAAGTCTTCCAATAAATAGTTCAGGAAGAAATCATATGAGAAATGTAAGAAATGTGGGTGCATTTTTTTCATTATTGAACATTTACTTTTGTAATAATTCCTGCTCTTTAGGACATTCCAAATTTTTAAGAGTCTGAATAACATTTGCTATTTGCATACTCTATATGCTTTTACATATAGAGTAAGGGGCAAACCATAGGCAGAAAGAGACAAATCATTAATGTAGGCACATTAAAATATCTTTCTTCATTTAAAACCAACAAAACCAGAAATGAAAACAAAAAAAATATTTTAGACTGCAGATTTTAAAATACTGCAAATTGCTATGTATGTCAAGAATTTATTTTTCCTCTACTGAACATAGATATATTTACCAAATTTATTCAATATATTTACTAATTTTATAATAAATATAAATATAAACTGAAAAATAAGACCACCATTGTATTGTTGCTTTTATGATTATTAACTAGGATTAAAAAATTCTAAAAAAAACCCCAACCTAAGAATTCTTTCCCAGATAAATTCCTTATCCTTTACCATATCTATTCTACCATTCTTTGGAACACTTTTGCAGAGAATCAGTCTCTTTCTCTGAAGGTCTGAAGAGTGTTATTGTCCCCACAGCGTATTTTCAGAAACATTGATCTCTGCAGCCCATGCTGACTTTGCTTTCCATCTAATTACTTATTCTCTCCTCTGCATTTCCTCTGTAATCTTAGTTTATCCCAAGTTTTTCCACCTCCATAGCTGTTACCTGCCACACTGAGTCACTGCAAAGCTGGAGAAAGATGCAAATAATCCTTTGTGCCAGCTGCCTCTTATCAGCTCAGCCAAAGTAAGGCTGAATGCCAGAAAAACAAGAAACAGGAGGCAGGCAGGATAAAAGACTGGAACTATGGGCAGAATGCTAAATATCTGAAGCCAAGAATGTAGAGAAAAACTACAACTACCCACACCTTCATTTGTCTTATCCCATTTTCTCATAGCTATTTGTATTTTTTTTTAGTTCCAATCTAATGAAAGGTGATAAATCAAGAATTGATACTGCTCTGTAACACTGCAGGATCCAAATGATGCATTGCTCTTTTTCTGTTATTTTTCTGCAACCCATAGGTCAGGAAAGAAAATATTATGATTTGTGATGAAGGACAAAAAGAAACCTTGTTATATTATGCCGAAGCAAAACCAACAGGTGGAAGTTCAAGTACTTGAGTATCAAAATAATGATAGAAACATCCTTCCACCCTTTTGCTCCCTTTCCAGCACCCATGTCCATGGACAAAATTTGCTCTTATTTCTGAACAAACTGAACTCAAATTCAATTAGAACTGGAATGAATCTTGGGTTTTTTCCAGCTCCTAACCTCTGAACTCTGCTAATGAGGAACAAAGAGGCCCTACAAGCTAAGACTTTTTCTGCTGCCCTTAGGATCAATGATCCATAACAGTTACGCAGCAAGGATCCATCCTAACAACTCAGTTTCATCAGAAATTTTATTTTATGATCTTCCTCTACATTTCTTCTCTTTCCCTGCATGGAACTCCTCATGCTGACAGTAGCTCACACCACTCACAGCATTCAGCTGTGAAAGAAACCCAATGGAAAAGACAAGGCTTTAGCTGCAGCCTGGGGTCAATATGGGCTAGATTTATGCCTAGGCCTGATACAGAGGATACATGGAATATGCCTTGATGTGAATTATTAAAAGTGGTTTTGTATATCTGTGAGAACGCATTTCAAAGCATAACTCACCTATCTTTGTTTTTGTACAAAGTGAAATTCAATTAAAGCAGAATATATCAACAAATTTTGTACAAAATAATACAAGACAACAAAATTATGTATCTGTTATGTAAGATGAAAGCATGGCAAGAAATTCTTCTGAACAGCTTCTTGTCAATAAATTTCTGATGCATGTGTCCTTCCACAGCTGTCAGAAGAGCAGACTTGTCCTGTCTCACACACAGAGATTCTTTGTGGCCCATTTGGATTTAAAGGAATGTGACCAGGTGTACGGAGTGGAAGAGTCACGGGGTCAAAGTGGTAACAATTATTCTTTCATGAATCCTTGTTAATTTAAGATGCACTGCATCCTAGTCAGCTCCATTTTAGGAGAAAACCAGAAATGTGTTGGATATTTCCCAAGGCAGGTAAAAGATTGAGTTCAGTTTTGTCCAGCTGATGTACTGAAATTCACAGCAGTGCTGACAGGGATAAATCCTCTGCCTGGAAAACGGCCGACCACACAGAGATGTATTTGCCATTAAAATTACCCAACTGATCATTTCTAAATGTGAAGTGTGCCCACCTACTTCTAAATATCAACAACACATTTGATGAAAAATGGAAATGTGGCTGTTTTTATGTCAGTGTTTCATTTGCCACAGAGATTAGAGTAAACAGCACCATAAACACAAGTGTCCTCTGCAGGGTTCATTGTTAGTAATTTAAGGTATGGCACTTAAAATTCTAGAAACCTAGTGAAATATGCCTAATGTTATAAAACTAGCAAAACTAGTTTCTGAAAGAGTAGTTTTCATTCTCTTCCAAAATAACAAACATATTTTTATATGTCCTTACATAGTTTTTTATTAAATTAAAAACACAGTATGTGTGAAAATTTAATGGAGTGTATAATTTTTTTCTGCTACTTGTAATGATTCATCATCAGGATCTAATAGAACACAACTTTTATCTCTCCCGGGAGATTCTACACTCTTTACGCTTGCAAATATCAGTATTCTAAATTTCTCAGTTGTGGAGGAGTGCAGGCTATAAGAGATAGGAACAAAAGGATTCCTGCCAGTTGTGACATGAAGAATTACTCATCACTTTCATCAAATGTAGCAAAAAAAATCTTCAAGAAGAGTAAAATGAGAGTAAAGGAATTGTGTCTTCCCTGCTTCCAGAGGCACGAAATTTCCACAAAATCTCTTTCTTCATTTTCCAAATAATAAAATACAAAAGCATGAGATTTTTGTGATACATCACAGAATTCTTACACTGGTGGCTTTCAGTTATTTCTGAGACTTTCTGATCATGAAGTATTATGGGGCATACTACACACAGACTCTCTGGGTGTATGTTTGCTGTTGTGGATGAAAATTCAACACCACTTTTGTACTATTTCTTCTTTCAGAGAACCCTCTCAACTTCAGCCTCAATTCTGATATTTTCTATTCCTGGCATATACCTGACACCCATCTTGTGCACCTGAATCTTTTGTCAAGAGTTTCTGTAATGGGAAAACATTCAACAGAGTAGATAGCTGGGTATTCTGGGGTTTTCAAAACTCTGCAATCCCCTTGCCCAGTGTAAGTACAATGGAACATGAGCAGGTTTGCCACTCAATCCTCAGCTTCAAAAAACACCTTAAAAGTAACACTAGACTGTGACCTTCCCATCTGCAGTCAGCCCACAACAACTTTAATATGTGAGTTGCTCTGGAGTGCTGGGAGCAAGCCTCAGTTTGGTGGCTCTAGCATCTAGTCCTCTAAATGTGAAAACTGATGGAAAGATAGAAACAGAACTACACATATTCTGCTTTATTACATAGCTTCATAAAGTTCCAATAAAATGGAAGTTTAATCACATGGGGAATATGGTCTAATAATTAGAATTACTTTAGCTTTTAAAAACACGCATTCCTCCCCACAGAGTTTATTTAAACAAAGAGATAAGAATTTTCAGCTTTTTTTGTAAAATAAAGAAACAGTTGTAGTGGGTCCCTCACAGGGTCACGAGTCCTGCCGGCAAACCTGCTCCAGCACGGGCTCCTCTCTCCGTGGGCCTGCACTCCCTGCCAGGGCCCTGCTCCAGCACAGGCTCCCACAGGCACAGCCTCCTCTCAGGCACCCCCTGCTCCGGCATGGCTCTCCTCTGCAGGCTGCACCTGCATCGCAGCTCCAGTGCCTGGAGCCTCTCCTCCCCTCCTTCTGCCCTGACCTTGGTGTCTGCAGAGTTGTTCCTCTCACGTATTCTCACCCTGCTCTCCTCTGACTGCACTGAGTCCTGTGCAGTGACTTTTTTCTCCCTCATCACAGAGTTGCTATGGCCGTTTCTGAGTGGCTCAGCCCTGGCCAGCAGCACATCCATGCAGGAGCTGCCTGGCTTTGGCCTTGCTGGACATGGGGGAAGCTTCTGGCAGCTTCTCACAGAAGCCACCTCTATAATCAGAATTGGGCCACATAGGCCCTGCACAGCAGTGAACTGGTGCAAGACAGTCATATAATCTTGGAAAATTACTTTCTGCATTTAGAATTACATCTTTTGCTTTTGTCTGTTTCTTAATGTTATGAACTGTCGTGGGTTGACAGCCTTTATCCCAATATCGTGTGTTGTGTCTGGCAGCTGTGCCTTTTCTCTCTTCCCCCCCCCCCCCCCCCCGGCCGTCTTGCTGCGGCGGGGCGGGGAAGAGAGGAGGGAGTGTTTGACCAGGCCTCTTTGGCTTTTTGCTTTTGCTGCTTGGCTTGGCTAGCCGCTTTGCTTGCTTGCTTTCTGCTTTTTGCGCTGTTTTTTTTCTTTTCTCTTGCTCCCTCTTTCTTACCCTCCCCTGAAGATACTGGACCGGCTCCGGACCTGACCTGAGAGCTCCAGGACACCCGAAGCTTGCAAAGAAGAGCGGTGCCCTCTCAACTCAGTCTGTTTTTTGTTTTCTTTTCTTTTCTTGTGTTGGGGAGTGTTCTTTTGTTACTTGTAAATAAATAGGTTTTGTTTTCCACTTTGCTCCTCCGAGAAATTCCTTCCCGAACCCGGTATTGGGGGAGGGGTGGTTGGAGGTTTGTTTTGTTTTGGGGGGCTCCCTTTTGGAGATTTCCCCTAATTTGTCCTAAACCAGGACATGAACAAATCATTATCACTGTACACTGTACTGTAACTTTACGGACAATGTTCAATGTGGCAATTTTTACATAATGCTAAAAGTAAGATGACTTTGTGGCTATATAACTGAATTTATTTCTTATATTCAATATATTTAAACTGAGAACCAGAGTTAATTATGATTACAATTATTAGACAATCATTCTTCCTGGTTCACATTTTTACTTTCCAAACAGAAACTACTTTTGAAATGAGCTTTTAAGGGATCTTTCAGATACTTCTCTACGAGATGAACCTTTCATAATTACAAAAATACTTGCATTGTAGTCATTATTTAAGTATTAACAGCAAAATTTTTGACTTTGTATTCATTCATACAACTTTTTAAAATGATATGTTATGAATATCGAATGGAAATTTGAATAATTTTCTTTAATACCAATTCTACAAATTGTTTATCTTCTTAAACTAAACCACAAAAACCAACACACTGAGAAATCTTTACATCCTGCAATCTCCCTTAGGGAACTGATGTATCAGGAAAAGTTGATTTCTTATAGCTTATAGGTATACTCAACTTGTCTAGCTTTTCCCATCTACTTTCCCTAAACTACCTGCTTGGGTTTGGAGTAAAATATACTGTAATATGTCTTGCCAACTGCTGTTACCCATGCTTCTGTCCCTTTTCAATATTATATGGAATTTAAAATGAAATAAAATCTATCAGTGTCTTTAACAACAAAGCTATGGATTCTCATGATTACAAAAAATAACAAAGCCAAAGCAATGGAAACCAGAAACAAAAAGGAAAACCAAAATAAAATGCATAATTGTTGAATTTCAAACATCCATCTGTACAATATCTGTGTAGCTATTGATTCTTTCTTTTATATAACATGTAAATTGATCAGAAGAGATCTACAGATGCAAATGTTTCTCATACCAGTAACACAGAAGTGACACCCAGCTATCTGGGGTTTTTTTCTTTTAATGAAAATTTTAGCTGCTTAATTCTGTTCAATCTTGAAAGACATACAAATTTAAAACAAGAGGTTCTAAAATTTAAAAAATTTTAGGTTTTTAGGTAGTTAGGTAAGAGGGAAAAAAAATTAAAAAGTAGGATTCATGGCTAATTCTTTTATTGGAGAAATAATAAATAATCTCTGATGCTAATTACAAAAACCTCCTCCCAATCAAAAATGTATAATCGAAACAACTTGCCAAAAAATTATGTCTTCAGTCAAAACTCCTGATTTTCCTGAATTTTCCTTTCATTATGAAAGCATATTCTGATTTACATTAACCACTCATGCCTATGAGTTCTGCAAATGACCTGGCAAACAGAAAAGATGACCCTGAAAACTTGAAGCGAGCACATCATTACACTACTATTACACAATTTCAATCCTAAAGCAGATCTTTGAAAAATGCATTGCAGTTGTGGGATATTTTGAACATTGACCTATTATTCTGAACTCCTAATGAAAATCCTTCAGAAGAAAAAAAAGCCAAGTCTATAATATTTCTGTGTTAGACAGACCCAAAAGCCCTTTTTACTTCCACATAGATTAAAGCATGTTGGCTGCAGACTCTGTCCTGTGCCTGGTCTTGTGAAATGTGAGGGAACAGCAAGCTTTGCTATCAGTTTTTTGTAAACTAATACTGACACAGTAATACAGAATTTTTTTAATAATGTATTAAACTTGAGCTACTCGTCCCTCCTGGAGGTCTTTTTTCTTAAACTTATAATTACTATAATGATACGGTGTTAGCTTGCTTAGGACTGGCAAGGCAACCTTTTCCTTCCATAAAAAAAAAAAAAAAATCCTTGCTTCTGAAAGCTGAAAATATTATTCATTAATGGGGAAAAAGATGAAAATCACACAAGCCAGTAGTATTTGCAAACTATGCAGTATTAGAAGTAAATAGAGGCTTGGATAGCCAATAGCTCTACAGTCAGAACTCTCTCTAGATAAAGCATATACTGACTTATGTCTCTGCTGCTCATAATTGACAAGAGAAACAAGGCTGTGGTTTTCCTATCTCAATTCCTTCACCATATTGTATCATCAGTGATTGGGTTTTTTTCTCTGGTTGGAAAAGAAATAATTCCGTTCTAACATGTATTCTTCCAATTATGCTTTGCTGCAAGATGGACATTTTAAGTCAAAAGATACAATTGTTACTGTGTCTGCTGGTGTTAACACTATCTAGAGAGGCAATAACTGTTTTTAAGCTCCATTTTATGGACAAAACCAGATGATACATGACCTAGATATGCATTGAACTTAATAAGATGACAAATGAACAAGGAATAAAGCTGCATTCATTAACAATCATGTTATTCCAACATTAGATTAAGACACTCTTGGGAGATTGTAGCCTGTATATTTCATTTCTCCACTGCTGGGAACTATTATTTCAGTACATAGCAGAACCTACAACTTCTGTCTCTACAGGTTTAGAATTTTTTGTTTGCTTTGGTGCTCTGCTGCTCTGTTGCTTTTTTTGTTCCCTTGTTCCCTATGACAGGGAATTTACAGAAAAAGGATGGTGGATTTTTAAGCATCCAACATAATTAGAAAAATAAGGAAAATAGAACACAAACCCTGTTCTTAAACTTTGCTAATTTGACAACTGAAGTTCAATTTTAATAATTTGTGAACTTCCACAACATGATCTAACTCATCTAAACAATACAAGATTTCATGTGGTAACTCAGTCCTTTGGTCTTTGCAAGGAAATGAGAAAGCCAAAGTCTTTCAGGCACAAATTCACACAAAGCACCACACAAACATTCCTCATCTACAACTTGCTCATCTACTCAGCAAACAGAAATAACACAACATGGCACCTCCTCAATCACTGAGCTTGAAGGGTGACTGCTGAATATCAAACACATGCTAAAACTACTGAAAATTCTCAAAAGTAAGGAAATTTAAAGGAGTCAATACAATTTTCTGGTAACAGATTCAAGTAAATCTCTGTCTTCTCATTCTAGAAATGATGAAATGAGATGAGAGGTCTCATTCCCTAACCTCAACAGCTCATGTCTTTCCTTGTGCTTCTCTTTGGTCCTGCTGAGGCTGAGCTAGTCTCAGAGTCTTTTCATACATTGAAGTGTCTGCAGGGAGAAAATATTTTAGGGAAGCTGTTACAGGACTGCAAGGGTTGCAGGATGAAGAGAGAGACGAGAATGTTGATTCCATGTTCAGAAGGCTTGATTTATTATTTTATTATATATATTACATTATGACTATACTAAAAAGAATAGAGAGAAAGTTCTCAGAAGCTAGCTAAGCTAAGAATAGAAAAGGAATGAATAACAAAGATCTGTGTGTCTCAGCAGAGAGTGAGACCCAGCTCTGCCGTGAGTGGTCAGTAAATCCAAACATCCACCCGAAACCAATCACGGATCCACCTGTTGCATTCCACAGCAGCAGATAACCATTGCTTACATTTTGTTGCTGAGGACACAGCTTCTCAGAAGGGAGAAAAATCCTAAAGAAAGGATTTTTATGAAAAGATGTCAGTGACAGGAAGCTCTCACACTTTCTTTTCAGTAAGAAACTTCTTTCTTAATTATCCTTTAGCCAATGAAGAATAATATAGCTTCAGTTATTTATTAATATAAAACTTCAACACCTGTAATGTAGATCTTGCAAATATTGCAAATCTTGCAAATATTTCAAATGGTAAAGTTTCAGTTTTCTCTCTTCAACTCAGAAAGTATAGGGGTTTTCTTTAGAAGGGAAAAAAAATCACAAATGCATAAATTTCTTTTTTTCCTTAAACCCACATTTTCTTCTCCTAATTAACCTGAGTCCTTCAAAGTATTGTCTCACTTGATCTCTTAAAATAGTTTCTAAGCCTTTTTCCCACAACTGATGTTCAATATAGCACACAGTAATAGCCTAATGTTCACATAAGTCTTATCTTCAGTTAATTCTATACACTGGTGTTTTTTGAATCCTTAGGACACGTTCCTATCAGTGAATACCTGCAAGAATTCTTCTTAAAAAATTTTCCATATTATTTTAATGTGTATTTTTGTTCAGCATTTAGTTTTGAGAGATATAAATTTTTATTGTGGATTCATTCCATGGTCAATTAGCAACCTTCATAGCCCATAAAAAGTAAGACAGTGACTTTGAGCCCACACTATTTATACCCTGGGTAATTCTCCTCCCCTTTTCAGTATGTGATGGTATGCTCTTTCTCTCCGTTCAGTTTTCTAATTTTTTTTTCCTATCTTTATGACACAGTTGGCAATGGCACTGTTAAGAGCCTCTGGATAAGAACGAAGGGCAAACAAATAATGTGAATGACATCATGGGAATCTGCTGTAGACCTCTTAGCCAGTACAATGACACTGATGAATTATCATTTGAGGAGCTAAGGGAAGCTTCCAAGCCAGTTGTCCTTGTCCTAACAAGGGACCTCAACTTGGCAGAAATGAACAAGGAGCGTCACACAGCTGGCGAAAACCAGGCCAGAAGATTCCTAAAAACCTGGATAACAACTTTATGGAACAGGTCCAAAGGGAGCCAGCTCAGAAAGATGTCCTTCATGACCTGCTGCTTGTCAACAGAGAGGGTTTTGTGATTGCCAGACGTTTTGGCTACAGTGATCTCGAAGAAGGCAAGTTAAAAATCCATGCTGACGGGAGGAAAAGTGCAAGCAAAACCTCAACTCTGGACATGAGGAGAGCAGACTTCTCCTCATGCTGAAGGAAGTGGTAAATCAAGTCCCCAGGGAAAATGTTTTTTGCAGATGCTGAGATTCATCAATGCTGGTCACTTTTTAAACATTACATTCTAGGGGCACAAAACCAGGCAGCTCCTAAAGGTCACAAGTCAAGCAGATGAGGCAGAAGGCTGCTCTGGCTGTACAGAGATCCTCTCTTGGAAATAAGGTAAAAGAGGAAGGTGTATGGCCCATGGAAGCAAGGTCGGGTGACACAGGAAGAATACAGGGATGCTGCTTGCCACTGTAGGGAGAAAATTCATGCATCCAAAGCTCAGCCAGAGTTGAAGTTGGCCAGAATTCTGGCAGACTTAAATAAAAAGGAGTTTTTTCAATTATATTAATGGCAACAGGCAGTGTAAAAATAACATCAGCCCATTACAGGATGAGAATGATCACCTCACAAACACAGATGTGGACAAGGCAGAGGTACCCTGCTGCAAGACAAATGACAGACCAAAGGGGTCTCAGTACCCTGAACTGCAGGACCATGACTGTGACAATGATCAGCTCCCTGCTGACTGTGAAACTGTGCGGCATCTGCTCTTCGAGCTGGATCCCCAAAAATCTCTGAATTTAAACGAGGGAAAATGCTGAATTCTGCACCTGGGATGGTAGATGCACCTGGGTATGTACGTACAGACTGGGGGATGAGATGCTGGAAAGCAGTGACATGGAAAGGAACCTGGAGGTCACTGGCAAGTTGAAATGAGCCAGCAGTGCCCTGGCAGCCAGGAGGGCCAGCCCTGTCCTGGGGGCACCAGGCACAGCATGGCCAGACAAGGGAGGGATTGTCCTGCTCTGCTCTGGGCTGGGGCAGCCTCACCTCCAGTGCCGGGGGCAGTTTTGGGCACCACAATGTAAGGTCATAAATCTGTTAGAGTGGCCAAAGGAGAGCAGCAAAGGTGTTGAAGGGCCTTGAGGGGAAACCGTATGAGGAGTGGCTGAGGGCACTTGGTCTGTTCAGCCTCAAGAAGAGGAGACTGAGGGGAAACAGCGCTGCAGTCTACAACTTCCTTGTGAGGGCAGGAGGAGGCAGACACTGATCTCCCCTTTGGGGTGACCAGTGACAGGACCTGAGGGTGCAGCCTGAAGCTGTGTCAGGAGATATTTAGATTAGGTATTAGGGAAAAGTTCTCCACCCAGAGGGTGTCTGGGCGCTGGGACAGGCTCCCCAGGGAAGTGGTCGCAGCGCCAAGCCCGAGTATTCAAGAAACATCCGGGCAACGCTTTCAGGCACTTGGTGTGACCCTTGGGGATGGTGCTGTACAGGAGCTGGACATAATGATCCTTGTGGATCCTCTCCAGTTCAGTTTATTGTGGGATTCTGTGACATATCATTTTTTTACAGATACAGAGTAATACTTCACTGGCAAAAAGGAAAACATTTCCTTCCAGCTCAAGTTCAAACATTTTAAAAGCTGTTAATATATTCTTTCTTATTACAAATATTCATCCAATATAGCTTTGAAAGAGTCATTTGGATACAGAATAAAAACAAGCTACAAGAAGTTAAATAGGTTCAAATAAATATTCACATTTTGTGTGCTTATCTAAATCAAACCTCCAAAGCCTTTCAAGTTTGCTCAACATAAATTTCATTCCACCTTGTAAACTGTTTCCTAAATGGGTCTTTAAATTGCTTCAGATAATTTTGGTCATTCAAGACATTCTGCACTGTGGAATAAAATAAAAATAGCAGAAAATATGAGACTGACACATATACAAAATCCTATTTATGTGTTCAGTAATTCTTATTTCAGTCAGTCGTTCTCACAGTAACTCCAATCTGTCAAAATCTATAATTTTTGGTATACAGTTTATCAATATGTATTTTTCATTTGATTTCTCATCTTATACACATTTATGTGCTATTCCTCTCTTCCAGAAAGTGAGTTCAGAATAATAACTGTCTTTATAGAACATGCCATTTTGTGGTCCTTTTTTATTAAGCTTTTTTTATTTAGCTTTTTCTTTCTCATCTGTGTTCAGTTCCAGTTACCTTTATTTCAGCTGTTTATATTTTAGAGTTTTGGCAAGTTGATGTCAAAGTCCTCATGATGCTTTTCCTCAGTTATCTGCCTTAACATATATACCTCCACTTTTTTCTCCCATTTAAACCAGCATTTAATCAGTGCTTGCAAACTTGCTTAATCACAGGCCTTAAGGTTGCTGGACCATAGACATCTATGGCCTAAGTATCCCTATGAAAATCTAAACAGGTTTAAAAATGCAGGAAAATAGAAAACTGAATCCAAATTTTACCTCTGCACTAGAGAGGAGTAGATTTTCTTCGACACCTGGGTTTTAAGAGAAAGTCTCTGGGTCCATAACCCAGATGATAGCCTGGGATCATGACCATCAAACAACCTATCAGAGGCATGAATTCTGCTCAGAGATGAGTGTCTAGCAATGTACCCTAGAGATCAGCACTGGGTCAAGTCCTGTTCCACGTCTCCATTAATGATCTGAATAATGGGGTAGTGCACACTATCAGCAGATTTGGGGATGACACAAAACTGGGATGAGTGGCTGATACACCAGAGGGTCAGGCTGCCTTGTCAGGCTGGAGAAATGGGCTGACAGAAGCTTTTTGAAGTTCAACAAAGGGAGGTGCACATTCCTTCACCTGTGTACAAGCAGCATCATGCATGGTAGAAATACACATGCTAGAAAGTAGCTTTGCAAAATAGCTTGGGGGACCCTGGCAGACACAAAGTTTGACATGAGCCAGCAACGTGTCCCTGCAAAAAAAGAAGGTGAAGAATATTCTGGGCTGCAAGAGAAGGAATGTTGCCAGCAGCTAGAGGAAGGATTTTCCTGATTACAACTTAAGGCAGCTTTTGATAATGAGGGAATTGCTTCGGTGAATCCCATTCTTAAAAGTTTTTCATATCTTCCTGTATAGTGCATCAAGGGTATAGATTCCACCAGGACACACATATTTGAAAGTGTCTTTTTGAGATCTACTCTGTTTGATCATATTGTTTGTTATCATTTCTTATACCTTACGGTTATAATATCTTTGAAGAAAACAGTACTTTTCTTGAAATAAAATGAAAATGTCTTTGCAGTAAGTCTCCTTTCTACAATGAGAGCCAGGAATTAAATTTTTTACATTTTGTGTTCAACTTGACAATTAACAAAGAGAATGAGTCACATACTAATATATGAATTCTCTTATTAATCTGGAAGTCTAAATTAAAGGACTGTCTCTGACTATATAATTTGTATTTCTGAAACTAAAATTTGAAGGTTTATTTTTCATTAAGAACAATTTATATGATTCAGATTCTCTCAAATGATTTAGTCTTTTTCAATGGCAATTTTTAACTAGATGTTCTAATTAATGAATCAATGTTTTCAAGCATCAGACCATTTATCCTAACACATACTGTGGTTCTTTCAAACTATCATTTTAGTTTTATTCTCTCTTAAAAATATTTACTTTTTTTAACTCTTAAAGCTGTGGGAAATTAAGAAAGGCAATTTCTGCTTTACATACTTAGATTATGAAGAAATCTTATGTTAAGGCATTAGAATTTATTAAACCTTTGTATTAGCCAATGAATAATCTCGTATTGTCATGTCACTGCATATTTTGGAAAAATATTTCTCAATATATTTCACAATGTTTTCATACCAGTGAATTATTACCAGTATGTAATTTAAAGCAAGTAATTTGATTCTTTTCTATCTTACCAAATGTTGTCAAAATAGAGAGGATATGGTGAAAAAACATTGCTGGACTCTGCTTGCACAATAAATCTTTAAAGTCACAACTGCAATAACATCTAGTTTTATTTATTCTAAATAATTATGCATTTGGGATTGATTTTTTTCAGCTATTTTGCTGAAGCTGCAGCTGGTTTGGCATCTATGTTCTTTATTTGGTTTGAAAACTCCAAAAAGTTATCTCAAAATACATTTTAATTTTGCAGCAAAACATGGAGATAAAAGGACACCAGAAACTGCAGGAATTTCTGGGTACAGAAAGACATCTCAAATCCATTGATTCAAGCCATTAATCTGACTGAAGAGAGCTCTACCCTAACATCAATTTCTCCTGTAGGAGTCACCTTCCTTGTCACTCCTCAAGCTTCACCTTTATCCAGTTACTCCATGGAGTAACAGTGAAGTGAAAATACAATGTTAAGAGTGAGGGATAAACTCTTAACCTTCATATTTCTATAACTGCTGTAAAGGAAAACAACCCCAGGCCATTTTCCAAAGGGTCAGTTATTTGCACTGACTTTAAGGTTACTTACATATTTTGTTTTGTATTTTTCAGCTGCATGCTATGAAAGTAAATAATGATTTACATGTAGAAAGAGAAATTCTGATTTCTTCTTGGAAAACTAAGTAGTAGAACAATAACAGAGAGTATTTATAAAAAACCAGCACAAATATTGGCTGTCTTGATGTGTGAATTAAGATAGGAGCCCTGTTTCTATGTACAGAAACAAGAAAAAACAATAGGAAAAAAAATAGGAAAAAAGAAAATAAAACACATACTTAGGGGGTAGTAAGGACAGCCTAACAGGTTCCTTGCATACCCTGCTACAAATCAGTAGCATATATATGGTACACAGGAAAAAATCCAGACAGAGACATTTTGTTCACCCCCTTTTATCGGTGCTGTTGTCACAGAATAACTGCTTGCCTGTTCACCTCTGCTGTAGGAATTCATGTGCATCTGAGAATGTAATACACTTGTCAAGGTGACAACAATCTTGTATTTGATGCTTCAACATCTGAAAAAAAAGCTAGTGGAAAATGTGAGAAATGTGTTTAAAAAAACCTTTTGGATGTTAAAGTAAAATTCCCTCTGGGCTTTAAAAATAGCAGGTGGTCAGTAACTAAAAAGCTTTGGTGTTTTAAGGTTCTTGAATAATTGTTGGTAACATCAGACATGATCTATTGACCTGAATTTGATATTACAGCCTGTATTCCATCTAAATAATTTCCATTTTTAACTAAAATTAAGTGCAATAGTTGCTGCAAAGTAACAGTGTGCACTGCAAAGAGTTTTCTTGTCAGAGATACTGATCCAAATCCTAACCAGGCATAAATTAAAATCAATGAAAATATGCCAATCATGCCAGTATTACTTGCCCATCATCTTTGCTTCATCATCTTCACACAGTACTTAAGCAGAGGACTTTTTTCTAAATGTTTTTATTTCCTTTTAATTTTTTTACAGAAAGATTTATAGAGGATGTTTCTTCATATCTCTCCCAATAGCACTTCATTCTGAGAGTGGGGATAAATGCCCAGGACAGCTATAAATTGCTAAAACAAATGTCAACTGCAAAAATGCTTAACTTGAAAGCAGGACATCCAAATAAATAAAAACCTGTAAAGTAGGGAATGTGGAGCTGACACAAATACATGAGAATATCTTAGAAAGATCCAGTTGCTGTAGGTCTTCTGCCAAATGTGAACTGTAATGGCAGGAAGAGTCATTATAACCTTAGCTAAAATGATGACGGCTCTTTTGGGCCAGCACAATACCAGCTATCATTAGCTTTTGGCAAATAGAACTTTGTGAGCTACTAAGCCTGGGTAGGACACTGGGAACTGGAAAGAAATTGACTTGGAATAAATTTTTGCTGCATCTTTTGACATTTCTCAGTAAGATGTGAAAACAGGAGGTGGTTACAACATCCAAAGTACTCATGCAATTCATTAATCACTTTCCGTCTTACAATAATAGGAAGCCTTTTTTTAAAATGATGACTTCCATTTTCCTTCTCCAAAGTGCCTGTGGTTAAGTAGGACAATGTTCTCTAGTTTTGGGCCAAATGTTTTTCTTGTATAAATTCACTGAAATGGAACAAAATCTCCTTGTTGCAGGAAGAATGTCACCCAAGTAATAAAATTCAGTGCTTTGGAAGGGAAAGGAAAATTAAGTCTGCTACATTTTTCCCAGTATTGCATCCGGCTGTATTGCTTCAATCTACTATGTCAATGGAAGAAACTATATTTTTATACATCTGTTTCTGTGGCAAAATTGAACCATATCACACAAGACTTACTAGTAAAGGACTTCCACCCTGCCACAAGATTAAGGTGTTCCATTTTGATTATAAGCTACTACAATTACAGGGAAGGGAAAGAAATTAATTGTAAAGGATGAGGTGAAATGGACTGAAGGTAAAGATATAATAGATTCCAATGTTTTGTGGGTTTCTCCCTGCCAGTTTTCTGCCTGGGTGGTATGCAAAACCAGATGATAAGCATACTTTGCTGTGGACACTGCCATTTGAATTACTACTACTACTTTCATTTTACCTACACACAGGGGTTTTTGTCCTGTATTCTCAATGGAGAGAAAAGCTGTTGAAATTCTTTCCTTATTTCTGTTAATCATTTTAATATAAAGAACACTTTAGGTTTTGAAACTTCTGAGAATGTAACCACCTCTCACTGTTTTATTCAAAAGCTTTCAGTCTGCAAACATCACTACCATAAATATGCTGATAATAGAAAGAACAAGAAATAAAAGCAGATGCTGAAGGTCGTTATTAGAAGACTGAGCATTGCTTCTTCTTCTTCTCCTTCTTTGTGGAGTTTGTCAATGAAAAATAATGCATTAGCTACAAAAAAAAAAAAAAAGCTTAATCCTTCACATTCCATTCCTATAGCCTACTTAATCTACTGATGAATTTGAAATTGAGTGGTCTGTCCTACTGCTCCCAGTAAAAACTATTCAGCCATTGGCACTAACATACTAGTAGGTACAGAGGAATCTTTTTCAATCATGAATTCAAGCTTGCCCTTTTATTCCACTACACTTGGACACAGAATTGGGATGAAAACCACATGGACTACTTAAGCCACAAACAAGAGGCTAAACCTGGCCTCTGTACTCCCAGCAGAACTGCATGAACAAAGTCAGGCAACTGAACTGAACTGCTCTGCAATCTGAACTCCTTTTCAGATCTTAGTCTGCAGATGGTTTCTATCTGATAAGCATTTTTCCTACACTTTTCCAACTTCAGACACATTTTTTATTCCTAGATGCTCCCCAGCATTCATCTATCCTGTCTCTTAAGCTACTGCAGAACTACAGGACAGCTACCATGCTGTTACTTACAGAAAACCTTTTATTTGGAATAGATATGACTCCTGTTTCTAGGGCTGGCAAAATAGAAAATTTTGTAAACAACACAACACATTTAATCAGGGACTTTGTTTTTAATAAATCTCACCTTCTGAAGTTTTTTCAAGCTTTGATCTACTCAGTGTTAACTCACCAGGAATTAAAGAATTGTACTCATTACACAGGATTTCAATGGACTCTTCAATGGACTCTTCAATTAGACTATCAATGGAGATTGATAGTCTAATTCTAAATTTCTTCTAATCCCAAAGACATCTGTTTTAGTAATGTATTTCAAAAAATTATAACAAGAAAATAAATATATTTTTGCTCTTTAAAGAGATCTGCAGGAGCTGCGGTTGTTTCTGTGTCCTAGAATTGAACAAAGTCTGACAAATTTAGCAAAGAAAGCTTCTGAGTTTTCAATTGATCCACACACAACAACTCCGGGCTGAACAAGACAATTGACCTCAGATGCTCCTCATATGGCTTCCCCTCAAGATCCTTTAACATCTTTGCTGACCTCCTTTGGATGCTCTCTAATAGCTTAATATCTTTTAATATTTTGGGTTTCTGTGGCCAGGTTTTAGCAGCAGGGGACTACAGGGATGGCTTCTCTGCAAAGCTGCCTGCAGCTTCCCCCATGTGCAGCAGAGCCAGCCCTGGCCAAGGCTTGGCTGATTTGAAATGGTGGTAACAATTCTGTGATAACTTATTTAAGAAGAAGGGAAAAAAAAAAGAAAGTTGTTATGCAGATGTACTTGTGGTCAGAGAAGGACAGAGTGAGAACATGTGAGAGGAACACATGTGTCCTGTAGACACCCAGGTCAGTAAAAAGGGAGATGCTCCAGGCACTGGATCCGAGATTCCCCTGCAGCCCATGGGGAAGACCATGGCCAGGCACTGTGCTCCTGCAGCCCATGGAGGACCATGGGGGTGAAGAGGTTCACCTGCAGCCTGTGGAGGAGACCCACGTGGGAGCAGGTGAATGCCTGGGAGGAGGCTGTGACCCTGAGGAAAACCCAGGCTGGAGCAGGCTCCCGGTAGGGACCTACAGAACCATGGAGACAGGAGCCCACCAGAGCAGGTGTCCTGGTAGCACCTGGACCTGTGACTCCGTGGGGGATCCACACTGGAGCAGGCTGTGCCTGAAGAACACGGGAGTAGTAACCCTGTGGAATAGTGACCCATATTGCAGCTGTTCCTGGAAAACTGTTGCCCATGGGATAGAACCACACTGGGGAAGTTCTTGGAGAATTGTCTCCTGTGGGAAGGTCTCCATGATGGAGCAGGGGAAGGACTCCTCTCCCTAAGCAGTGGAAGAGACATGCAATGAACTGACCACAGTCCCCATTCCCTGTCTCTCTGTGCTGCTGGAGGAGGAGGAAGAGCTGGGAAGGAGGGACGAGTGGAGGTAAGATTGGTTTTAAGGTCTTATTTTACTTCTCCTTATTCTTCTCTGACTTTGCTAGTAATAAAATAAAGTCTCTAATTTGAGTCCTTTTTGCTCATAACAGTATTTGATGAGTGATCTTTGGCCTTATCTCTGCTCCTGAACCTTTTGTTATATTTTCTCTCCTCTCTCCATCTTTGGCATGACAGAGAGCCATCCAGGCAAGGTCAGCCCACTACACATTGTGGTGCCCAAGAGTGTACACAGACAGCCACACCAGTATAGAGCAGGGCAGGATGATCACCTGTCAAAACACTGAATCTTACACATGAATATAAATGCTTCAAATTAAAATCTGGTCAAATGTCTCCACCTACAGACTTGTCTTTTTGAACAAAGGGTATTTGCACAGTTGGGATTTTTTTCTTTTTGTTCTTTGGAGCAAAATCCACTTCTAAGTTAACACAATAATATCTGTCTCAAAATGAGAATTAAAAATTGAACATTCACACTTAGACTGGTTTGACAGCACCTTATAAATGATGGTTTTCATTATGAATAGAAGAAACAGTACAGGTTGTGATCTTTTGCATTGCACCTTCACATGGAAGAGATCAAAAAGGTTCACAAGAATTGCTAACTGTCTCCTGGCAGATCTCTTAGCAAATGTCTGTGTACTGTCCATATTTCACCTATGAAAAATTGAAAAGTAATTTAAGGGTGGATGACATTTTAAAAAGCAGTGAGTAAGTGGAACACTGTGGTTTAGATCTTGACTGAGCAAAGGTTCTTGTGCTTGTGTTCACATTTGGATTACAAATGTAAACTGAATGGAAGTCCTTTTACATGAGGATATTGTTCAAATTCTTTGGTACTTAAAGAAAGGAAAACACAGTCCCATTTACTTCTTAGTGTTTCTTATATTGCTTTTTCATACGTTCTTGTGATTTTGATCTCCAGATGGATAAAATGGAATCACAGACAATGAAAGAGGTGACCTTTGTACCACAAGAAACTCAGGGCCAGAGTTATCAGTTATTAAGAAACAATTTATTGCCTTTTTAATAAACACTCGTCATCTTCTGTATCATGGGAAACTCTTCTATAAGCAATATCTCAACTGAATAGCATCATAAGATGCTTCGTAACAAACAGGAATATAAACATACAGCAGTGATGACAAAAGAATTGGCAATTACAATTTAACTTGACAATTACACCTATAATACTGTTTGCCCTCAAAAAGATAAACTAACATTAAACTGTGCTTAAATCTTTACTCTTTTCTGTAAGCTTATTCTTCTTGCATCAGAATTTTCCTGATAAGGCCAGATAATGACTCTTGCAAAGGCAGATAAGATCTGTAAGGTTCCTTCCAAACCAAATCATTCTACAATTCTGTAATTAATTCTAAAATGTGTAAAGTGATGAATGATGACATTATAACATATATTCTCCTACTGGTATAACGTTATAGACTACTACGCTATACAATAATCAAACTTCATATTACTTAAATGTACTGTCAAATCAATTTATTGCCAAACTCATGTGAAGGAATTTCTGTTTATGGTATATCCACCAGACACTTAGGTAGGCAAAAAGTATTTGATGTTATGTTTCTATTTCTATCTTCTAGCTTTTATGGAGTAAAAAATGACTAGTTTTCAGGTTTTAGGAAGAGACGTAACTATGTAGTTGGATTTATCAGCTGATTATATCAGCTATACATAAATATATAAATATAGAATTATTCTTTATAATTATAAATTACAAAGAAATGAAAAATCACAGTTGATCTGAAGGAACACTTCAGCAAAGGTACCCACCTTAACCTCCATTTCTGCATAGTGCTTTTAAGTTCTGAGATTTGATATAAGAAACAATATTGTGTTTTGCTGTATTATGTTGGAAAACAGGACAAGTAGCAGCAGAAATTTCACTATAAGGAGTAAATTTCTAAAATGTGTACACATAGTATGCTTGTGTATATACCTGCATACACAAATACACAAAGACACAAAATAAAATTACTTTCCATTTAGAACTGTAATCTTTATCTGTAACATATTCAGAATTTTTCTAAAGATACAAGTTTTTTGAAGTAGCTTTCCCTAGAAAAATTAATGTGACCCAATGCGACTCCTTAATTTGCCCTTAGAAATGGTTCCACTGTTTGCAATGGAAACCGAAACATTCTGGGTTAATTGACATGGCAACAACATAATCAGCATGAAAGTGCTCATCTTTTTTATGATAACATTTCTGTTTAGAGCTTTGATTCCTGCCTTCTGATCTGATTCAAACTCATCAGTTTGGGCTGATGAGTTCTTCACTCATTAGTTTGTTTGTTTTCATAATGAAAAATGATATTCAAACGCTATCCTGATCTCGTTCACAGTAGTGCAAGCTTTAACAGAGCAAGATATTGAAACATGAGGCAGCACCTATTATAATGACTCCATTCGTGAAATCTGCCAGGTGGCAGCTCCACAGCTGGTAATCCAGAAACAAGGCATGCCACAAGCCAACACTACAAACATAGAAAACAATGTAGAAAACATTCCTCCCCCATGTCTCTCACCAGAGATCCAAGTGCCTTCAGACTTCAATACAGTCACTATTTGATCACTTAGCCCATAAAGAAATCGTTGAGTTGATTTTCCCCCTTTACGCTTTCCTTCCTACTCCTCAGGTGTAGAGGGGCTGCTTTCTTCCATTTCCCATAAGCTCAAAAATTTTCAAATGCTCTTGGCTTAAACTCTTCCTAAATTCAGTTGAATTCCTAAATTCAATTGAAATTTTCAATTCACACAAAAAGTATAGCTCCAAATCATATGACCCATGTAAATAAACTGTGTGTTTTAAAACTAATTCAGTCTTTGATAATCTGCTAAATGTTTCAGTTCTTCCATGCAGATGAATAAAATTATGCCCTCGAAATAATTTTACCAGGTTTTTTTAAGGTCACCCACTGGCACAGTTTCCAATTTTATATGAAATTTGTATAACTTCAAAATAAGAAGGACATCAACAGGCAAAATGAGATTTCCTTAAAATCAATTACATATTTTAAAAAAACTAGTGGGAACATTCAGTCTCTGACTAAATGGGAAAATAAAATTTGGATTCGTTCAAATATAAAACCAACAGTAAGGCAATAATTTAGGAGAGAAATAGAGAACATGTCATCTGGAATTTTCATCATACTACTTTTGGCCAGTATTTGAGGCATCCTTGGCAATTGTAGCTTTCTTGAAAAATTTTAGTTGGTTTCTTCCTTTTGTTGTTTGGAAGTTATGAAGAATATCAGGCTTGAAAAAAAAAAAAAGAAAAATTCTTACTGAAACAAAAAATCAGATTTATTCCATAATGTCCCAATAATTATTTAGGATTAACAGGAACCAGGCAAGTTATTTTATGCAAATCTCAAAAGCTTTAATTGCATCTTTTATCATTCAAAGGCTGAAGCTGGCAGAAAGGTATCAACATTAAGAGAATATACAGTTTCCCATAGGAATTTTATTATTCAGCATCGTGGAACACCTGCCACACAGTGGTCACTGTCACCATAAGCATCTCCAATCAACACAATAACAAGTTTGCTTGGGGTAAAGAGTGAATTTCCCTTTTGTTATGTGAAGATTTGTTGCAGAGCACAAGTGCTGCACTAAACTTTTATGAAAGCTTGCCAGAGGAAAAGCTTTTATGAATATAAAGGTTTTAGACTATAATGAGGACTCAAATCACAGTTATTAGTTTAAGCAAGCATGCTTTTAAAGAAATATGCTGAAAGTAACAAAAGAAATAGAAAAGAAAAAAACCCAGTGGTATTCCACATGCACTGTAAATGAGCTGAATCTTGCTGACCCTCTGGTAGTGCTCTAAGTGTTGTACTGTTGCTTCAGTAGCTTCTATAATCTCAATTCTAGCAAGGGGATGCAGTGAAGAATGTGGGTCGTACATGATTTGTAGAGGAGTTTAGGGAATTTCTAACAAAGCACAGTCTCACAAACAGTTTTGGCCAGGTGACTGACTTTTCTAGAATAAATGGGTTTATACCTTTCAGATAGACAATTCTTTATAGTCATGGCGAATATGAAACTCAGCAGCGTACACCAATAGAAATCATACAAAAGGAAAATGAAAAGAATAAATCATGGTCAAGATAAAAGTCTCTCTCTTGATTACTCTATTTCCCTTCTGTTTTTTATTTTTATATTAAGGTGTTAAGAAAAGCATTAAGGTAATTTTTGCTTTTTAACTGATAGCAATAGCAGCAGTGGAGTCAATAGGTATCATCTGATGCTATGGCTTCCAAGTAATTTCTTTAAATTCTTCTCTCAGTTATAAAATTTTGTTGAATTTTTGCTCACCCTGCTCAGTGCTTTGCCTACTTAATGATATGATTACTCTAGCATTTAGTACAATGGGAAGAAAAGAAAGAGAAGAGCAAAATGATTGATGCCAAGGGTCTGACATCCTCAATTTTATTTTGTAAAATACATGAACGTTTCAAATGCAGCAAGAGAAACTTACCAATCTCCTTCAACAATATCAACAATTTCTCTGTTTAGTAACAGAAATTATTATCTGAAAGGTCTTAGCTTGTTACCTCTGATACCAGATTTCTATTTTCACTTTAACAAAGAAATCTAATTTATGTTTAACGCCTATACCATCCACAAGTTTTGTGACTTAGGATCAGCTGTCATCAACATCAGCTTTCAGAAGCAGTGAGCAGAATTCTGCAGCCCCAAGACCTCAGAGAATGGTAGAGTTAAAACAGTTCTGTGAAATTTGCTGCAGGACTTGAAATGCCTGGAAATATCGCTTCATTTGAAGGAAAAAAATAAGGACATCAGAGCAAAACATGAACACTGCAGCCCAGCTGCTTTGGCTTAGGAGACTTACAAGAGAAAGTGATGGTCATGTATTTATTTTTTCTATTCATAGTAACAACTGTATCCTTAACATTTTGCAATACTATCAAAATCCTATCAAAATCCTGTTTTGTGTAATGTCAGTAGCTGCAACACCACAGCTGAGAAGGCATTATTACTGACCTCAGCACTGTAGGTCTGCAGATGAAAAAAGATGAAATTAAACCAAATGAGTCCTAAGATGAAAGAAAAGCTAAAAGGAAAAAGAAATCAAGCCCACAAACTTCAAGACTTTGCAAAGAAATGAACGTTCATGGCAGAGTGGTGTGGTATTGTCCAGAAGCTATGCATCAGCTCTCTCCTCTTTCCATGCAATGCCTGTCTCTTACAGAAGAATATTCTCAGCAAATACAGGAAGGTCTTTCAATGAGGTGTCTGATATTCTGAGAAAATCTTCTGGTAAAGGGTGTCCACTGAGCCACTTTAGTTCACAGGTAGTACAGTGCACAAGGTCTGATTGAGGAATCTGGAGACATTTACATTTCCTCAGTACTTACTAATTATTTCAAATCATTAGAAAATTATGTAGCCAGAGGTTTTAATGTTATTTAAAGCTGATACATGAGAAGACTGAGTAGGAAAAAAAGGAACAAAATCAAAACAAAAGCCTGAGTCTCAAGGTTCTTCTTTTTTTTCCTCTTTTTAAAATTTATTTTATTTTCTTTTACTTTTCAGAATTCTTTAACCAGCTTGCCTAGAGAGAAAGCTCAAAGAAAGGGAAAACATGAAAAGTGTCAAAGGAAAAGAAAGTGGTAAATGTCAAATATTTTTTTAGAAAGATTCAAATCTAATTTAAGTAATATATATGAGGTACTTTCATTATTAAAAAATATTCTCATACAGTCCCTAGGTATCTTTTCCTTAGCTTATTTTTTATCAGTATTTTCTGACAAAAGTTATTTCTGAATGGTAAAACAGTGATCAATTTACATCATTCAGGATTTCAAATAACACTGATAGGTGAATAAAAATCTGCAGCATATGCAATACAGATATTTTGTTTGTCCAACTAAATAGAGTAGGAGTCTGTACTGGACGCAGTGAGATTGAAGATTATTCTGAAAATAATAGATTTACAATAGAAAAAGGCAAATTGCATGTCTATGTAAATTACTGATAGCATCATGAAAATCTTTAAAATAATAAAAAGACCATATCTTCTAACTCTGGCAAGTATTTAGATACATCACAATCAATCCCAGCCTGAATATTCTAAGGTATAGTGTTAACTAGTTTCCATGCAATTATTAATTATCCATCTTGAACATTCAGTTGTATAGGTGGATTTTTAAAAAATTTTTGTATAGTTCTTAAAAGTCTGCATCACTGAAATGTTGATGGAAAACACTTGCAAGTTTACACTTAATAGTCCCATGGTTCTTCAAGGCATAAAATTTCAAAAATGCTGCGAGTTACCTAAAGAAAAGAAGTGTTTAACCCAATTATTTCTACTGAGATTAGAAGATTACTTTTTTCTCTTCCTTAAGATTCAGCACATAGAGAAAACAATGCACAGAGAAGAAAAAAAATGACAGCTCAGTTGTTCTGAAGATTACGTGATCAATCCCCTTCCTGTGCTTTTAAAAGTCACTAAGCTCAAGACTCTAAAAAGCCTTGTGCAGAAAAGAGCTGGAATAACTTTTTAAATTATCCTTAAAACTCTTTATAATGTACTTTTTTAGTTTAAGAAAATTTGAATTCATGCTAATTTAATTCTCTTCAGGTTTTCCAGTGTACAGATCTTCCTTACCAAATAAAACATAGGCACCACCAACTGCATATAAAAGTACCAAATTTTTGAAGTAATGCTTTTTGTAAGGTTTTTTTAATTGGTGAAAATGCAGCTACTTTAGGTTGCTTTTCAGTGGTTTTTATAGATACAAATCTTCCACCCTGTCTTTAAATATGCAGAAAATCAATTTCTTAATTTTGCAAAAGAAATATAATTATTTTTGTACATATGGGCATCATTTTGTGTTCTGCTAATGGGAAGTATGTTTTTCTTCTAGTTTTTGTTTGTTTATTTTTGTTTACATAACCAGTGAATTAGTTTGTTATGTCTAAAGGAGTAGAACTGATATGTTGAGTACTTTCCTTTAACTTTTTTATGATTTCTAAGCTACTTCCAGCTCCTCATGTGGATTCAGTATCATCAGGCTTTCCTAAGATAAAAAAATGGGGAGATGATAACATTTTCCTTGTATTCAGCAAAAAACTAGGACTCTTCATTTTTGCAACAGAATTAGAAAAATTGCATTGGGGTATTAATACACTTCAAGATGAATCCAATCTTATATTTCTGCATCACACAGTGCGTACTCAGTGTCTGGTAGCCTGCAAAAGATTTTCTGCAGTGGATTTTATGCTTTGTGTATAGTTAGAATAGTTAGAATTTGCACTGCCAGCAGAACTCATAGGATGAGGCATTCATAAATGGAGGTCTATAATGGGAGGTCTGTCCAGCCTCACAAAACTCAGGGGTCGCTTCCATTCAGAAGTTTTTGATAAAAGAATGAGCACAAGTAAATAGTGAAGTTTTACCCTATTCTACTCCCTTTTCCCCTTCAGATAAGCAATGGGAAATGATGATATATTTCTCAAACAAATCAATACTGCACGAGTCTGATCTAGGATTTTGGTCTGCTGGCACTACTCTTTCTTTTTATAAATTTTCTCTGAGTCAGAAGTTCTAATTTTTGAGGAAAAATGAAAACTTTACTTAAAAATAAACAAAAATGTTAATATTGTTTTTATATAAGAAGGGAGTACCCTAGGAGTCCAAAGGCTCTGATGACCTTTGCACATAAAATTATGATTCATTAAATAAAATGACAAAAAATCATTACATAACAAGCTACAGAGAAGTTGTTTGTTAATGGGCTCTGTAACCCTGTGGCTAAATCTCCTGTGTCCTTCCTGATTTATTTTTGAAGGTTATTCTTGATTAAAGCCATTATTTATCTTTCTGTTTAGAAAAATAAGTGTGTAATCACTCTAATTTTAGAGCATCTTTGATATCAAGATGTTGTTTTGCAGTAAGCAGTGGGGCTTTTTATTCATGTGTTGATTACAAAGCACACATCTTACAGGTCATTTCATTCCTAATCCACTGCCTGAAGATCATTCTAAGAGAAAATTGCGTCCTTAACAAAAATCTCTTCTAGTTACAAGGACTAAGACTGGCATCCCTCAGTAGTATTGTTAAACAGTCCAGGAGAAAAACAATAAATTCTTAAATGGGGAAGCAGCACTATGAAAGTATTCAGTACATTTACATTACATGTTTAATGGAAAAAAAGAAGTAAACAAGAAGGAAAACTCAGGATTGAAATGGACCAACCACAACATAGACCTATATGTTTAAAATACCTTTTTTTTTAATATATTCTATTTAATTCAAAATAAATAAGTTCATATTACTCCAGTAGCTGTAGAATCTCAGGTTTTAAAGAATAAGGTATATGTTTTTCAGGAACAAAATCAGGACAAATTGAGTGACTTGGGCCTGCTGGAGTGAGTTCAGATGAGGGTCAAAGTGCTGGAGAACCTTTCTAATGAAGACAGGCTGAGACAGTTGGGATGTTTCACCATGGAGAACAGAATGTTCTGGGGAGACCTTCCAGCAGCCTTCTAGTGCCTAAAGAGGACCTAAAAGAAAGTTGGAGAGAGGCTTTTCCCAAGGGAATGCAGCGATAGGACAAGGGGGAAGGGCTTCAAACTGAAATTCGGGTGTAAATTGGATATTAGAAAAAGGGTGGTGATGTGCTAGCAGAGGTTGCCCATAAAAACTGTGAATTCCCTGTCCCTGGGTGTGTACAAGGCAGAGCTGGATGGAGCTTTGAGAGCCTGGTTTAGCAGAAAGCATTCCTGCCCCCAGCACAGCAGGTGGAACTGGATGTTCTTTGATGTCCCTTCCATCCCAAACCATCCTTTGATTCTGTGAAAATACAGGCAATACTGTTTTCATTGAAGCTGGCACTGTAAAATTTGGTCTTCTGAGCATTAAATTAGCCTTCTTGCAAAATCCTCCATCTTTTATTTTAAAAAATATTCTACCATTATATTTCAGTGTAAATAAAAATACATAAACAAGTGTGTGCTCAAGTGAACTCAAAAGACTGAATATATATTCCATTTTAAACACTCTTGGTAAATTACTAGAATAATTAAATCAGTTTTTTTTATTCAATGCTCTTAATAGAGTAGCAAAATTATTTCTAAGCCAGAGAAACAAATGCCAATTAGTCATCAAACACTTGTTTTTAGATTTAAAGCAAATCTCTTTTTCACAAAATATTTTCTCACCATACTTTGATAAAAACACATCACAAGTCCCATCCCACTTTAGGCACCATGCAACAGAATATGAAATATTTGTGTGCAAACTATCGCATTTCTCTGATTCATTTTCAAGATCTGTGGTATTTACATATGACCTTTCCATTTTTATTAACAGTATATTGGATTTTTGCATTCTGGCCAGCAGAAGAGAAAGGTAATTTACACAGAGATTTGACAGTTATACACAGAGCTATAAACTTCAGTCCATTAACTTATTTCTCGTGTAACCTTTATAAGACTACCCAGACACCCAAATAAGCACTATATCTTTTTTTTCCTTTAATTTAAAAAGCCCTCATCTTAAGTCCCTACTTATAGAACATCAAGTGCATGTAAAGCTCTGCACAGTCTTTTATCACAGCTTTTCTGCCTCTTAGTACATATAGATGTCAATTTAAATTATATTACTCAAGATCAAGTTGTTTATATACTGCTAAGTTCTTGAATTAGCAAAAGACAGCAACATTTTTATTCTTTTTTTTTTTCAATACAGGTGGTTACTGTGATTGAACTCTTGCACAGATAATTAAAAAAATCACACATAATTGAACAAATGTAAAATTTGGCATCTGAATGTCATCATCTATTACATAAACACAGGTAATCACGACAGGCACACAGGAAGGGCAGCACAGAAACAATGTGGTCAGTCCACATATGCCAAGACTTTCTACACAATTTTCTGGCTTTATCTGCAGAATATGGATATCTGTGAGCAAAGCATTCCTAAAGGTAAGCTACCTTTGATGCACAATGTGACCACGTGTGTCGCAGACATTTTTTCACAGAAATCCTTTCTTTCAGATTTCTGTGTCTTCTGAAAGGCAGAGGCCCCCGAAGAGAAGGTAAACAATTATTATCAGCTGCTGGGGAATGCAACAGGGGCACCTTGATTGGCTCATTTCCTATGTTTATAATTAAGGGCCAATCACCAGTGCAAGCTGGGGACAGAGTCCGTGGCCACAACTTTGTTATAGATTCTTTCTCTCTATTCTTAGCTTGAGCGGCTCTGCAAACTTCTCTCTTTATTCCTATTAGTATAGTCATAATGTATTATATATCATATATCAATAAATCCAGCCTCCTGATCTAGAAACGAGATTCACCGTCCACCTCTCACCAGCAGCAACCCACTCAGGGCGCTGTAATACACGTGAAAGACAAGACATTGCTTACATTTTGCCTGTTTGCAGGAAGTTTCCTCGTAACATACTTAAAAATGTAAGGATGGAGTCTACCACAAAAGTGTTTCTTTCAGAAGATGAAAGGTTTCTTAGTATTTTACAGGTCAAAAATCAATTTATTTTTAAAAATGGAAAAATTTCTTAGTAGGCTCCAATGGGGAGAATTTTCCCTTAACTTTCTTACAGAACTTTTTTTTTTTTTCCTTAGCAATAGTGAAATCATATCTCACAAAGTCAGATTACAAAGACAATTTTGACACACTTTTAGGTGTCAAATCCTGGATATACAGCAACTAACTTGGGATGGCCCTAATTACCAGTTTAAATGAAGGCTGGCATTTCTTTTAAATAGAAAATCCATTTCAATTACAAAGACACCAAGATATCAGAAATACTCTATTTCCCAAACAAAATGTAAATCTCATTTTATGTTTAATGCAATTAATGTCAATATCTAACCATCACTTCAGTTCAGACTTCTGAGACAAAAATCAAAGTGTTCTTAAAATAGTTTTAAACCAGAACTATTTTACTGTTTCATGAGTAAGCTAAACAGGTCAAGTTTTTAAACAAAACAAGAAAAAAAAAATACTACATTTTTCCTGCTACTTGAATTCTGGGAAGTCAATGTGAATGAATGAATGAATGAATGAATGAATGAATGAATGAATGAATGAATGAATGATTATTACAGAAAATTAAAATTTAACTTATGAAAAAAAATAATTTACTAAGATAACTGTAAGACAAAAAATAAGCTTTAAGTTTGCTTTGTATTCGTCCAGTCAGGGCACATACATGCTAGATAATGTTGTTATCAGGGAAAAAAACCTCAAAATTTTAAAATATTTCTAAAACACAGTAATAAGTTTCAAAGGGAAGAATATAAAGAGATATATTCTGTTGTCTTTGCAGTTTCAAGCAGTAAAGGAATCATCCTTTATATAGACCAGGAGTCTTCCAAAGGCAACTGAGATTCAAATCTTTTAATGATCAATTGGAACAGTGTATGTACTTCCTTCTTGATTTAACTGATAAAGGTGACAAGTACCAGTTCTTTAATCCTCAGAGACTGTGTGGGGTACAAGAGGGATGCAGTGGAGGCTGAGCAAATGTCCTGATTTGATTTGAAACTTTAAAGGCAATTCACTCTTCTGCAAATGTCCATCATCCAGAGAGTGTAAAATGAAATGACAGGTACCTATAGAGATTAGACATCTCCAGCATTTCAGTTCACCCTTTTTGGAAATGCACATTGGGGTTCACTGTCCTCATTAAGCTAAAGTGGCAAAGTCACAGAGTGTGCTACCTGGGTGGATACAAGGAATGGGCATGATTCATTAAAACAAAAAGCAGCAGCAGTGACTAATTTTAGCAGAATAATAATTTTAAGGAATGTTAAGCAAAGCTTACCAGGCCTCTTTTCAGGTGATATAATCTAGCACTGTATAGAGAAGAGAATTACAGTCAGGACTACAAGGAAAATTAGAGAAATCACTTTTAGATGATGTACATTTTTTGTTATTAAAGAAAACTTTTTCACACTTTGGTCTACCCTCAGTTGTTGCCAGGGTTCTGTGAAGGCACAGTAAGAATAGAATGATTCAGGTTATCCTTTATCAAAATCTCAATAAATATGCTTTGCTTTTGGAAAAACTGTGAAATTCATCCACAATAAATAAAAAAGGAAGAATAAAGAAATCAATTTCTTTTAGAGGAAAATTCCTAGAAAGGATATTTGAATTCTGGGCAGTTCTACGCTCAGGAGTGAAATAAATATTCCAAGGAGTGAATCCAATTGCAACCAAGGAGAAAACAAGATTCAGAATATTTTGTACTCTAAATTAGGGGGAGGTGGATACTATCTCACCATTACAAGCATCCAAAAATTAAACTTCTGTACTTTGATGCTTAGGTTGCACCTCATCAACTGAGACAAAATACCTTATATGGCCAATTCTTTTTAATACATAACAATGCCTCTAAAACAAAGTTATTTGTTTATTTTCTTTCTCTGTGAATAACAAGATAAATCTAACTATGTCTTTTGCATGCCTAATTTTTAGATGGTTAAAATTATTAGCATTTTGGTAAATGAGAAAATTTTTGAAGAAGCAGTGAATGATGCCTTGTAAATCAAGATAAACAAAAATACAGCAGAAGTTAAACAGTGAAAAAGAAAAAATAAACAACCAAACAATCAAAAAGGAAAATAACTTTGAGCAACAAGGTAATGTGAATTGATGCTGTAAATTTACTGTAGAGTACTATTTATAGGAAAAGAGAATGATGATTGTATTAAACATAAAAGGTACATAGAATACTGCACTTGAATGTAAGTCTCCAAAGGAGTGGGCACTCCTGGTAGCCTGAAATAAACTGGTATGGCACCAGTTTGGCCAGCAGAGATACCAACCCAAGCCTGAGGAACACTTCAGCCATGCCAGCTCCTGAGCTTCTCCTGATGGCTTAGTCAGAGCATTGGATGCCTCTGTAAACCATTAAACTCCACAAAGAGACTTCCCTGGAGGTTCACACACAAAATGTCCCAGTGCTGTTTTAAGTGCATTTTTTTCCAATCGTGTGCTCCCCTGCTGTATTAAATACTGCTTGGTCACTATGCCATGCTGCTCACACAGAGGATTTGCAGATCAATATAAACTTGGCAGGATCTCTAACATCCCATTCTTGTTCTCAAAGTACAGTGCCAAATTTATATCTTTATTTTTTTTTATATACTTCTCTTTTTTTTCTGAAAAAATTGAATAATAAATGTCCTTGCCAGAGAAAAGAATGTGCATGAAATCTGATTTATTCTCCCCTGTAATTCCCCAATTCCTTGAATTTTGAACGCATTATGGTCACTTATTGAAAAAACATACCAGATACCCCACAATCAACCTTTCACTCTGTTGCAACTATTATATTGCTAGAAGAGGTAAGAGGATCAGATAAATCAGAGTGTATGTCTAATACACTGCAGAACTAGCTTTTATGGAGAGAAGCACCATGGATGCTAATGGATTTGCTGAAAAGCAATCTAAAGGCAGGCCTAGTTCCTTCCTCAGCTATGAAGAAACTAATTTCTAATCCTGTAAGACAAATATGAGAGAAATAATTGAGATGCTGAGAGCCTGTACTTTTACTTGTCAACAATACCAAAAAAAAAAAATCTATTTTCTTTGTTGAAGTTTGAAAATTCAAAATATTTACTTATCTATTAATTTCAAATCCATTTTTAAACACCTTTACATACCATAGCCTAAAGACAGAGAAGGAAACAGTTGTTAGGAAACCCTCTTAGCAACGATAATCTTGAAACTTTTCATCTTCCTCTTTATCAGTTATCAGTTATATCTGTAGTGTTAAATGCATGACCATTCCAAACTCACTGGAAATTGTTAGAAGGACATATTTTGTCTACAATAAAATATGCAATCAATTTAAGACAGGCAAAGGTAAATCCAAGCTGATGATGCTGAGCTTGTACCACCCCAGAATACTGTTGGTCATTTTGGCTGACACACTGGTGTTGATATTTATAACTAAATATTTTCTATATATTTTGAGCTTAAAATGGACTCCACCAATATTAACTTAAGGTCTTTAGGATCTTGGAAAGACACTGAGAAAAAGCATAATTTTCAGAGGTATTTTGTTTTCCATGAAAATGTGACTGTAATAACAGATGAATTCAGTAAGCTTGAGTCACATAATAAAACTCTGTTTGCTAATGCAGTGTCACCTGAAGTTCAGCCAACCAGTAAAGCCTGTCTCAGACAGAAGTCATCAAGTAAACACAGAAAAGTACAAATGATCACCAGAGGGAAGTGACTATGTAGAATGAGAGTTGAAAGAAATTTCACATATATTAATGGCAAAATGTCTGTTTCACACAGTAAATTACACACTAGCACTAGAATGATCGACTGCCTTGGGAAAGTACAGAACAGTACATGACAGAAAGTGGGAAAGAACATTGAAAACTTCCATCAGAATTAATGCAGGAAAGATAATTCAGAGTAAGAAACCAAGGAATATATTGGCCCAGATTTCATATGCTGATATTCTAAAAAGAATCGAGGCAAATGCTGATTTCAAAATGGCAAAGTCTTTCTAGTGTGATTTTATTTAGGTTAGGCATCCTTAAAAAAAACTTGTGAATAGCAGTTAAAAGCTTAAATTACCACCTAAATTAAAAATAATGCTACTCACTGCAAGGCAACTGCGGAGTCATATTTACCAAATCAGGCAGTTGTCTACAAGGACCAGTAAAGAGAGATGATTTCACAAATTTTCTGAAAAATAGAAAAATTCTTTTGAGAATCACATTATTTCAAAGCTTCATTTCACTTTATGTGCTCAAGAAATCTTTTTTTCTCCTCTCTATGAATGAGCCAGATTGCCAAAATAAACACCTTAATGGCAGCAAACTAAATATATGCAGCTGCTTCTCAAATCCAGTATGGATTATAGATAAAATTTAAACCATAAATAACCAAATTATTAAGCGTTACAGAAGATAGTAAAATTAATATGTACAACTTAAGCATCATATGGATTTTGGGGTTAATGGTTAAGTACAATGAGTTTAGTTGTCTTATGATGGATAACTTATGTCTAACCTGACCACACTCAGAGTACAGAGAATTCAGGACTTATGATCAAGGAGAGAATAAAGCAAAGCAGGAAAGATTTAGTCTGCATGAGTTCTCTTGAGGTGCTGAAATCCAATAAAAGCTGTTGAGGTTACCATAAAAAAGGTTGAGAAAGCAAAAAGAAGCAGGTAACTTTCTACGGATTTCTCACTATAGTATAGTAACTAAATTTTTTTGCCATTATTATTAAAATGCCAGAGATGTTTCACTGACATGACAGTACAGGATCCCTGGGTTTTGCTTGGCTTGAGTTTTTTTCAGCTCCCCTGAGCAGCAGGTTGGTGGCCAGGTGAGCACTGTCTCACCAGCTTCTGCTGAAGCTCTGTGAATGAAAATCATGGCCAAGTCTGACCAGCAAACGGGGTCCTGGCAAAGGCAGCAATTGCTGGGGAGGCCCAGTGCAACTTTGAGACTTGAGATGAAGAGCCAAGAGAAGGAAACAGATTGTGGCAGAAAATCATAAGCAGTCCCGAGAAGACTCAGAAGTGAGGGGGCAGAAACCCGCGCTGTGAAGAGCATCAGCCTCCCAGTGAGGACCTCTGCAGCTGTTGTCACAACTTCTTGCAGACAGACACACAACCCCTTTCTTCTGGAGGAAAATTGAATCTGTCAGCCGTGGGATCCAGAAGTACATTGAGAAGGTGAGGATAAAATCAGAGAAAAGCCTAGAAACTAAAAAAGAAGAGTGTGGCTGGGCTTTCATTTTATTATTAGTCCACTTTTATAGTGGATCTTTTCTGCATTAATCAAACAAATTAGAGCACTAAACTCCTCCATTGGATTAATAACAAATTCTTAGCTTCATATATAGTGTGTGTTCTTTACCCCAGTTTAGCTGTAAGGTTTCTGCCAATGTCTGAAAGCTCCAGAAGATCAGCAAGTGGAATGAGTTTGACAGAGAGATGCTGTGCAGGGTTGTGAGCAACACAAGAATGTCTCATGCCAACAAGGACTGGACTGGCTGGTAGTGGCTCAGAAGAAGGGAGAGTTTCACAACTCTAATGTGCTACCAAAAAAGACAGAGGTTCTAATGCTGTCCAAAATACTAAGCAAATAAATATTGCTTTCAGGGGGCTTCTTAATACTAAAAGAAAAAAGAAACAGCAACATCAGAAGCAAAAAGCTTCGAAATGGTTGTTTTGACCATGAAATTTGTGTTGCTCAAAGAAGTAAAAAGAAATGTCAGAAGAGACAGTTTGATAAAAACTACTATAAGGAATTGTTAAATATCATATAAAGCACAGAAGTAGCTGATGAACAGAAATTAAATAGGGGAAAACTTAGACTAAACTTAAGGATGGACTATTTTTGAAGTATTATACATTAATATTTGCAAAAATAAGAATCTAATTATTTTTCCTACCACATTCTGCCATATCCTGCTTTAATCTTCCTTCTTTGATCTTGTAGTCGAGTCAATATTTTTGTCAATATGCTGCTTCTTCTTATAGATGTCTAAGATATCTTACTAAAACTGCAGTGATAAGAAATAAAATTAAATACAGCAGCTCAATTCTGGAGCACTTTAGAGTCCTTCAGAAGAGATTGCTTGTTAAAACAGCTAACTCCCTTATAAAACTAGCAGCCATTTGTGCCATGTCAGCTATCGCTTTCTACTGGATTTGTTTTTCTCGGCTTCCATTTCATTTCATTAAGGACAAATGTTGGTGATTTAGTGTGATTTTAATTAGATACATGCCTGTGGATTTTGGAACTGGGTCCTTAAATTTCACTTCTCAGATGTTTGGGTTTTACACTACAAAAGAAAATTAGTTAACAGTGAAAATAGTCTTCAAAGGATTTAGTTCTTTCTGCCTGTGTTTCTGCCTGTGTTTCTGCTTTTTTTTTTTTTTTAATGTGTAATTGAATAGAGAAGAGCTAATTACTTCATTGTATAGCTAAGAATGAGATAGAGATTTTTTGTTGAAATACAAAAGCCAGTTTTCCATTTCAGCATTTTAAAAATTGCACTGTCTGTTGTGCTTTTCTGTCTGTTAGACCAAAAGAAGTGTATGACAAAACTCCAAAAGCAGTGACTAAATCTTCTATTTCTTCCAGGATCATGCACAGCTCTAAACATATGCTAGTGTCCAATCAGGGAAGTTTGGCTGGAAGAAGGTTGAAAATGACTTTTTCTACCAAAAACTGTGTAATTTATTTTTTCAGCATGATTTCTCTAGTCTTTCCCCATCATATGACCTCCATATTGAATGAAAGAAAAAAATCCAAATAAATTATTTTAAACTGATACTACCCCTAGCCATAATAAATCTTCTGTTTTCTAATCAAGTCATTTATAATGAGGTTTGTCTAGTTTGTTTTAAATGTTTCATAATCCTGTTTTTAATGCATATTATCTTGAATATCAGTGTATTTAGATATCGTCCATCATAGATCTACTAATGTTTCCTCTTTGCTCTGCCCTTCTGAAGGTTTACTTCCTGCTCCAAGTTTTTATTTAGAATACAGTTTTTTAGCTTCTGAAATATTCCAAAAACATCCTTTGTTTTTTTCCCCCAAAAAAGAGAGTTCATAAAAGTTTAGATACATAGAATGGCCTGGGACTTAAAAGATCATCTAGCTCCAACCTCCTGCCACAGACAGGGACAATTTTCACTAGACCAGGTTGCTCAAAGCTCCATGCAACGTGGCCTTGGACACTTCCAGGGGTGGGGCATCCACAGCTTCTCTGGGCAACATATTTGTCGGTTTCTCGGCTGTTTAGGTGGCCTGGAAAGGCCCAGGGATGGCCTTGAAGAGCCGACGCTTCAAAGGACGAGGAGAGACTTCTGATCTTTTCTCGGTCTCGGTGTTTATTAATTGTTTATCTAAAAGATTTCCTTTCAGCCCAACAGAGGTCTGCACAGCAAGTCAGCCATGGGCACACTGCAAGCCCCCGGGGCGGTCACTTATCTTTATACCTGAAGTTACGTGTACAATATTTATAATTTTTCCCCAATACCTTCTACCCTTATTAACCGGTGCACTTTTAGTAATAACCAATCCCAAAGTGCCACCATCACCACAGAAGATGGAGGCCAAGAAGAAGAAGAAGAAGAACAGGACACGCCCCAATTCCTCCCTCTTACTTCTTTAGACCCCCCTGTACAGAAATCCTAAACCCTGTGTTTTACACTCTAATTAACTTATCCCTTCACCATTCACCCAGTGAAATCCTCCCATCCTCATACAGGTGTCGTCTCCTGTGTAGGATCAAAGTCCAGCCACCAGACACTTCTGGCAACATTCCAGGACTCCCGAGCCCCCCAAGGGTGTTCTCGGCCACTCTGCACCTCAGTCTTGAGGTGCTGAGATCCCACACATATTCAAGTGCCTCACCACCTTGACAATAATTTTTGTTTTCCTAATATCCAGTAAAGACCTACAGTCTTCAGTTTGAAGCCCTTCCCCCTTGTCCTGCCCCCCTTTTTTTACATGCCCTAGTAAAAAGTTGCCCTGCATTTTTCCTGTTGTACTGGAAGGCTGCAATTAGGTCACCTCAAAGCCTTCTCTTTTCCAGGCTGAATGACCCCAATTCTCCCAGCCTTTCCTCATAGGAGAGGTGCTCCATTTCTCTAACCAGCTTGGTGGCCCTCCTCTAACAGGTCCATGTCCTTGCTGTGCTGTGCCCCCGGAGCTGGCTGCAGCCCTGCAGGTGGGGTCTCACCAGGGCAGAGCAGAGCAGAGGGGCAGAATCCCCTCCCTCCCCTGCTGCCCACGGGGCTCTGGGTGCAGCCCAGGACACCTTTGGCTCTCTGGGCTGTGAGTGCCCATGGCTGGGCCATGTCCAGCCTCTCACCCACCAGCAACCCCAGGTTCTTCTTTTGCATTACAGAAATGAAGGCTACCACTACAAAATGGTTTACTTATATTTCTTTTAATTTTTTATATTTTTACTGTAATCTGAATAAAATAGAGACTATTCACTTGTTAACCTTGTACAATGTGACAGCCTTAATAAAGTTGGAAAAATTAATTTTAAATATTTTTATGTTTTTTTTCAATTTGAGATCACATAACATTGACTCTAGTGGATCATCACAGACGATCAAAAAACACCCTTTGAATAGTATGTTCCACTGTTGATTCAAATTTCCAAAGCATAAATCTGTCATAGAGATTCTTATTAGAAATAAAGTAATAAACACAGAAACTTTACCCTTTGAATATATAGTGCAACATAAAATTGAAAAAAAAAGTTACTTTTACACTTTTGTAATTTCTTCTACGGAAAGCAATGTCTTGTTGTTTGCAAAGCCTTTTCACACAGTGTGCCATTCATTTTATAACTTTGTGATTTTATTACCATGAAATTTTACTGAATTAGGAAATATACTATTTTTATGGGCTTTTTTCACCAGGGAGAACAGATTAAACCGCTCATGCATACAATCAATCTGTTAAGGAAAAGAAGAGATTACTGTAACCAAGAGATTTCCCCATGTCTGCTAGTAAACTGATAAAAGTGCAGAGAACAGCTTATTCTGCATGTTCCAAACCATGCTCCCTATTAAATTTATATTGAAGTCTGCTTAAATTAAATGTGACTAAATAAATATCCTTTTCTCTCTGTGAAGTTTTCAGATCTATCACAAACAAGCTAGCTCACTGGAGATACGATGAAGTGCAGACCATCAGGAAGGCATCCAGCTACATGACAGGAATAGGCCCAGAAAAACTCCAGCTGTTTATGCAAATGGAGATACTGAGTGGCTGGCACCTTATCAAGGACCAGAGGATCAGTGGCATATTGGTGTATTCTTTTAATGTCTAATGGATGTTTACTGCATCAAACAGGATAAATAAACAAATATTCCCAGCAAAGTTTAAAAGATTTGCTGAATTGGGACATTGAGCAGTGCATCATCTAGTTGTAATCAATTAAATTTGCCCAGAGGTTATATTTCTCTATTGCAGTTCTCCATCTCTTCGGGCTCAAAGTATTTTCTTTTTGTCAAAGCAGTTTCTGAAATGCAGCCACTTATCAGGTGCATGCTGCCAACAGATCTCCCATTTTGTTATGGTTTTTTATTCAATTTGGCATCTGAATATTTTTCTGTGTATCTGTGTTATGGTTTTATTTTTTTACTTCTGAAGAGAATGAATTATTCTATTTAATTAACTGAAAATTAATTGCAATTTGTTTCTGTAATACTATCTTAGTTGTAAGAATAGATCTAAAAACATGTCCATGAAACAATGAGTATCTGGATCAAAAATGTTTCTAGCTCAAAAAGTGTCTCATGAAGCACTCAATCATTGTCCAAGATCTTAATGTTCTCTCAAGCACATGGAAACCAAGACATTAAAACCTGTAGAATGAAAAGTGTTTTTCTAGGCCTCTCATCTGTGCCTTGTCACACATATTCCCCAGGAGCAAACAATACTGACCGACTCAAATAAGAATCTACAAAGGATGCTGCTTTCATTTAAAGTCATAGTAGGAAATGAGAAGTGTTCAGGCAGATAACATTCCCTTGCTAGAGATAAACATGTATGAGGGATTTTATTTGCTGTAAAAATGAGGATCTTATTTTCCTTCCAAATGTCCTCTCCCTGTTCATGCCTGTGATGTACACCAAGATATGCATTCAGCATGAAATTTACTTACTCTTCACTTACTTACTCAGCATGAAATTTCATCACAGCCTTGTGGGAACATGCTTTCACTACATTTGCTTATCCACAGTGGATATCTAGACACTGACGATTCAGAAAAGGCTTCAGTATTTTTAAAACTCTGGACACTAAAATATTTAAATTTTCAAGAAGAGTGATAAAATAGAATAAAAGAGCAGGATTGAAACTTCACACCAGGCGTTGCTTGTTCGTCTGGTATAACTAGACCTCAGCTCCTCACCAAGACATCCAGTACAATACAGCATTCTTTTCATCTGGTAGAAAAACAAGGAAGAAAACAGAAGCATTTCTTTTCATGTCAGTTTAAGACATTCTTGAGTGGCCTTGTACATGATCAAAATCAAACTTGTAACATGTTTTTCATCTTCCAGAAGAACCTGACAACATTTGCTTTTAAAGTTTCGTTTTCCAAAGAAAAATATACTGTAAACAAAGGTCTCATGTTTCCTTCTGGGGTTGTTTGGGTTTTCTTTAATGTTGTTTTATTTGTTGTTCTTGTTTATTTTTTATTTTAGAACTTTCACTTCATAGTGGTTTCCTGACACATAATATGGGTCTGGAAATGACTGAGGGATGTGGAAAATGTCATTAGCTGCCAGCTCGTGTTCTTAGTTGCCTTACTTAGTGTTCTTACAAGTTACTGTGGAGGCTTCTGGCTTTCTCGTGATGCCCACGTCTTACAGACTTGCAGGTTGCAATTAACTGGGTGGTGATGGAAAGGACAAAGTTTTGGTCTCAACAGGGGACAGCTACCAGATTTCATGCACATTCATTCGTGATTTGGATGTGATCGTGTAGCACACTGCTGACTTCACTTCTCAGAGGGAAAGCACTTCTGCCTGCACTGTACTGAGCATTATTGACTGACAAATATATAACTACTGATAACAAAGAATAAAAATAAATTTTCCTAGTGACATCCCTGTAACATCCCCAAAAATATTCATTTGTTACTATAACTACAATAATGTTCTCAGGAAGGGTAAAACACTTGGATATGTGAAAGTAAAAATGAAAAAAAATTGCACACTACTAAAAGATTTCTCCCTTTTGTCCCAACTTCCTGCTATATAACCACAGTGTGGGGGAAAAATTTGCAGCGTGCAACTTTTGTTCATATAATAACTGAATAATGTTGGCAGCACAAAATGTTGTAAAAATATGTATATAGAAGAGTTCTAAGTTCTTCCTGACTTTCCCTCAAGAAGTGAACATTTTTTACAGTCTCAGTAAATTACCTTTGCTCTTTTAAGGCCTTCAGGGCCATATTGGCTTATCTCTCTGAGTTTTTGATTTCATGGCTGACTAGTTATAAATTTAATTTTAATATGTAAAAAAAAAAAATAATCTCAATGTTTTCACCTCCAAATCCCTCTCTGGTCCCTCATGCTCTGATTAATGTGTAATGCAGTAATATCTCAAATCTGTAATCAGTCCATCACTTTCTGCTCAGATGTTCCATTGATATTTAACATCCAGGTTATACTATTTTCATGATATCCCTACAGTATAGCCTTTCCTAGCTGCTCTGTGGTAAAATATATGGCCTAAGCTTTTATTTTCCTGGATCTCCACATCATTTAACACATGCAATATTTCTATTCCTAAAAGACAGCAGTTAATGTACAAGTATAAAATCATCAGATGAATACATTTTCTAAAATATTTCACAAGTTTATTTTAAATAACTGCCATGAATAGCCTTTAAAAAGCTAACAGTGTTAGTGAAGAGTTTGAGCTTTTCAAAAATTGCAACTTCTTACTACTGTGTTAAAAACCTGACCAAAAAATAATGTGCTTCATTAGAGCACAGTGCTACTTACACTGTGGATAAGGGTAGTAAGGATGAATACTCATGTTAGGAACATCTTTAGTTGTCACCTGATTTGAAGGTTGAAAAGGAGTGCATAGAAATAGCTCAGGAAAGCACTAATTACTCACATACAAAGCTTAACTATGAATTAGCTTGATTTAGGAGCCCCCATTCCAGTTTTGCTAGTATATTGTGTAAGATTAATTGGTAAACAAATCTGATGATTGCTCAAAAATAATAAAAAATAAAGAAAAATAAAGATTATAATTTAATTATCAAGAAACAATTCTCCCTACACTTATTTTTTTAACTACATCATTGCAAAGAATACCAATGAAACACTAATGTTAATTGATGGACATTTTTTCCTAAAGTTAATGGAGATACATAAAACCATAGATTTACAATTCTCCCACAATTCAGTGGTTGTGAATAAGATATTTTGTGTGGCTTAGAATAATTTGCCTTTAAAATTATTATTTCTATTGAGGAAAAAGGGAACTGGAATTGTTCTTGTTTACAGATCTTCCTGCTCTTTCAATGTACTGGCTTCATTTGAAGCTTCTTGACCCAAAGGAATCCTAGTTAACTGCCTAGATTCTTAATCCAAGTTGATTACAAATTCATAGGAACTATTTGCAATTTTGGGTTTTGGTTGTTCTGGATATTCTGTAAGCCTGTGATTTCATGAAACCAAGATTTAAAAAAAAAAATTATAAAGGTATTGAGTGTTGTTTGAGGGTGAGGAAAACACAGGATTGATTTTGTTTAGCTTCAATTCACAGTCCCTTTTTCTTTTTTATACTTGTTCAGAGAAATCCAGGAAATTACTTTGAACAAGATTGATACTGTATATTAAGGATTTTAGACCACTTCAATGTCTGACACAGTTTCAACATGCAAAAAGACCAAGTGCAAAGTGAGTATCTTGTGTTAATTCCTTCAGATATTTGGGACATTTCTGTCATATTTTTCTACTCTTGAAAACTTACGATTACAAGAAGTTCAAATTACATTTTCAAAAGTTAAAACTTTGTTGCAGGTAGAATATTTTGACATTAGGAGCTGAAATCCATTACTGGCTCAGAGAAATATTTAAAGGTTAACCATGGCTAGGAATTTCAAATGGTTATTAGATTAAGCCTGTTGCACTTCTGCCACACCACAGAATGACAGAGTCCTATTTAGTACTTGTGCTGAAGCTTGGTATTTCAGCAGGTCAGATACCAACTCCACACAAGCCTTGTGAGCCCCCTAAACTGTGTTCAAGTCCTTGACCAAGAATTCTACCCCTGTTCCATGAGATACACTTGATGCTTACTGAATATATAGTACATTTCTTTTTAGTTCTCTGCAACTAAAGGAAGGATTCAATGAAATAAAACTTTCTTTATGTGAATCAGTTCCTAACATTATTCTCTTTGTTTGTGTGATTTTTGTAGAATGGGATGCTGTTTCTTCTGTGGGCATAAGTGAGATAACAATTAATGCAAATGGTACTTGTTTCTCTCCCTCGCTGCCTTATTATTTTAAAACTAATAAAAGGTGGTTTTAGACCACTTTTTAATTGACAGTCTCTATTTCTGTAGTGCTTATGTGGCTCAGTCTACAAAGCTGAAGCAGGAAAATGACACTGCTTTCCTCCTCTTAGAAACAACTATATCCTCTGACAGTGACACATGCACTGCTCTATGCAATTCTGTGATAAGAGTATTTATGTGTGCTTTCCTCAGTTTGAAACAAAGTGCTCATTCATATGTTTGTGAAATCACTATGTAAACGTGAAATACCCAACCGGCTCCTTGTTGAGAAACCCAAGTTAAGAAAAGAAAAGGGACTCACACACTGTTTTGCTTCATCCTGTCCTAGAGAGTAATTTCCAGATTTTCATTAAGATGGGGCATCAAACTCTCCTTTAACAGTTTCAGGACAAAACAGGAGTTTGATACCCACTAATGTCTAAGAAAAGAGAGATAGAGACAGGTTGTGTGCAAAATCCCTCTTTGCCTCTCTTCTCATTGTCTCCCTTTCAGCAGGGAGGATTTCCCTTTCCATATTGCTCACTTTCTTACAGATACATACAATGAAACATGGACTGCTCCTTCTCACCATTTCTTTCATTCATTTTGCATATGTTAGCCCTGCCCTGTGAGTTACCAAGGACAGGAAATCAGTGAGAAAGATTAAATTTTTTTATTTGTCAAAAGGGTGAATGAGCACAGCCAATACAGGTAACCAAGGACAATTTCATTCTGAGGAACTCTATTACTCTCTGTGCTATGGTACTGCATGCTATCTCACAGTTTAGTATCAAACTAGCCTTATAGTTTGCAGACAGCACCAAACTGAGTGAGGCAGTCCATGTGCTGTACCTCAGGGCTGGCTTTCACAGGCACCTTGACAGAGAGGAGAAACAGACACGCACCTCACAGAGTTCAATGAAAGGAAATGCAGAATCCTGCTTCTGGGTGAAATAACCCCTTCAAAAGTACAACCTGTGGGCTGACTGTACAGGAAGAACATCTTCAGACAAGCACATAGGGATCTGGCTTGACAACGAGCTGAAGCTGAGACAACAGTGTGCTCTTGCATCAGAGAAATCCAACCCAGAGTGTAGCCAGCCAGTCCAGGAAAAGGGATGTTTCCTGTCTATCCAGCCCTTGTGAAAATGCACCTGCAGCTGTGTGTCCAATTGTGAGCTCTCCAGTAAAAGAAGGATTTTAATACACAGGAAAGAATCAGAAGGATTGACACCAAGATGGTCAAGCACTGCAGCAGTGTGTGCATTGGACGACAATGAGGGAAATTATCAGCTCAACCAGGAGAATAAAAGACTTTATTGCTGAGTACAAATACTTGACCAGGATTACAGTGGAGACAATCAGACCCTTCCCAGAGCATCAGACATTTCTGCAGCAACAGACCAGGAATCAAGGAACACAGTTTGGTATCTGAAAAGAATTTTTCTTGTAGCATAAGGATGTTCAAATATTGGAAAACATTGCCAGGAGAAGCTGTGTAATCTCTGTCTTTGGAGGTGTTCAGTATTGGATCAAACCAGATTGAGTAACTTGATCTGCTTAAACCTGAGATGGAGATTGGAATAGATGACGTCCAAACATCACATCTGAGCAAAATCATTCCAATCAGCAATCAGCTCACTAAAGGCAATGCAGATAATGCACTTGGAAACCTGCAAAACAGAAAAGAAAAGCATGCAAGAACAGACTCAGTGTTTCCATGGCCACACCATTTAGAAGGCAAACAAAAAAAAAAAAAAAACCACCAAAAAAACAACACTTCAGAAGCATTATTTTTATGCTCCAGTACTTTTGGCTCAAAGAAACTCTAGGTTTAAGATCAAAGTCTGTAAGGTTGAGGTATTTTCCAAACAAATCTAAACTACCACCTTCCTACTAAATTAAAATCCCAATTTCATGTGACTAATTAAGGCAAATACCTAGAAAATTGTTTTGTTTGAGGTTGTTGGTTGGGTGTTTTTTTGAAAGGGGAGTTGATTTTGTTTTGGTTTGGTTTTTCTTAATTGGGAGTTTATTTTTTTTTTCTTCTTGAGGTTTGTTGCTATTTTAACCCATCTATTTTTCCACAGAGTTACAACTGATTTCCATGTAGGCACCTATGTTTTTTTGTTTATTTCTGTATATCTGACTTGTGTTTTTAAGGGATTATTTTCAAGAAAATTGTCGGTTAGCAAGTGTGTGCAACTCTTAAAAGGCAGGCGTGCTTTTATTGCAGTCACACATCTTTAGAAATATGTTTTCATAAGCAAGAGCTGTAAGAAGGCCATTTGGTTTTTACCAAGTGTGCATCAGAACAGAGTGCATTCCAGGAATTAACATACTGTAGTACAGAAGGAAAGAAGGGAGCTAACTGCTTCAGTGATACCCACAGCAGCAGGCCATAGCAACAATAGCAGTATCAGCAGCAAAATATCTTTTATTTTCTCTCCACTGTTTATAAATGAGATTGAGCATATGGATACGTAATTAGGGTTATTTCATTAGATCAGACTAGAGCTCTCCAAACAATCATAAAAAGGGTTCTCCATGCATAATGGTTTATACAGGCTTCTTAAAACACCTGCTAATACATTAAAGAGCGCATATTCATCTTGATGTAAAAATCTTACGCCCGCAGATTTTGCTAAAGCCTTTTTTTATTATCAGAGTGACTTCCATAATTTAATGTACAGCTGCATTATTTAATGTCTATTCCTATTCTGCTGTTTTCTCCTGTTCTTTCCTCAATTTCTGAACAAGTTACTAATTAACCCCTTTTAGGTGTTAATCTAATTGGGGTGATTCCCTTCCACTAAGGGTGTTTCAAGAAGACAATTTTCTTTTAGTTCACATATGAAAACAGCTTGCCCAGTTTTTCTTTTTCTACCCAGCTTCCAGGTCATGTCCTCTCTCCTAAGCAGACCTTTTTAACTTTCCTCCTTGTCTTTTCAGTCAGTCTCCCAGGTGCCCAGTTAAACCAGTTCCAACTTGCCTCCTCTCATTTTACAGTCATTATCTTTCTGAAAAATAGCTTTTCTTCACCCACGTTTTGATATTTGTCAGCACTATTATTTTCCCAGCTGTCCTGAGAGATTCAGAAGCCTAGATACTTCAAGAGGTGACAAAGGAACTAAAATAGAAGTTGTATTTGTTTCTGTGTGCAAAGAAAACTTTGACTTCCGTAAAGGTACCCAACTTTTATTACATATTGCCTTAAATTTCTAAAAATTAGAAACTTAGCTGTATGTCACTAGAGACAATCATGTTTCAAAATCAAAATACCAGAGTGGGTGAAACAGGACATCCTTAAGACATTATTATAATAACTGAAGAACACACAGCAGGCTTGCTTTCTGAGAGGTTTTCTTTAGGCTGTAAAAAGCTTTTCAATAGCTTATATCTTGCTACAGAAACCTGGAATGGAATACTAATTATCAAAGATTATGAGAAACCATGTGTGGAATTTTTCTGTTTTATTAAGAAAATTTTATTTAAAAATTTATTTGATTAAGAAAATTTTATTATTTTCTTTTATTATTTCTTTTATTATTTTCTCCACACACTCAATGCTGTCCAGGAAAACCTTTATGATCTATGTGCCATGTTATGTGTTTCAGGAACACACTGATAGAATTTCTATAGAAGATGATAAGAGTGCAATTTTGTAAGTGCATTAGTTTTCAAGGGAAATGAAAAACATGAATTTTATTTGAAGTACCCATATTTCTAATATGTGGACATTTGGCAATCATACAAGATGAATTAATATATGGATTAACTGAAAAGACTGAATTAGCAAGGAGATAGCATTAATACACAAAATAGGGATGAAGTAGAAGATATAGTTGAGAGAAAGAAAGCATGAGAAGATAATATTGTTTTAACTGAAGTTAGTTGAAAGAAAATAGATAAAAACATATGGTTGCAACCTACCACAGCCTTCTAGGCATCCAACTCCCAATTGAGGTGGGGTCTAAATATTCTGACTGAGGCTGCAGCTAACAGTTCTCACAAGCTCCCAATTTCAATTTCTGATTATCAATTACCAAAGCCAAGAATCCTCAAAGATCTAGAATCTCTGGGATTCTCTGAAAATCTAAAAATCTCTTTGTCTACATTAGAAATTTGAACAGCTAACCTCTTTCCAGAAAAATGCTTTTACTTGAATACCTGGAATTTTCAATTGAACATTGTTTTACCAAAAATTCAAGCAGTTTTATAACAATATTTCTTCCTTTACTGTTTCCTTCAAAATAAAATCAACGCTATCAAGTAAAAATTTGTTGGAATTCCATTTAACTCAATAAAGTGTCTCTAAATTATTAAACACAGACAAGAATTTGAATTTTCTCTATTAACTTCAGTTCTGCAAAGCCTTAGGCAAATGCAACATGCCCAACATTACACATTTATGACCCATTATTGATTTCCCCATATGATTTCAGGAACTTTGAAGTGGCAGAAATTGGGCTTTTTTGTAACATTACTTCCCATTGTAATTCAGTTTAAATTTGCCCTAAAGAACCCAGCACCTCCTGTAATTTTTTTTTTCTTTTTTACAATTATTTTATTTCCTTATTGGTCTGGATTTTCATAATAGAGCAGGGCAGGGTCAGATGTGGCAGAAAGAAACTGAGATTATTCTTTCAGATGTATCCATGTTTCCAACTTGAAACATTCAATTTTGGATGCATCTACATTATGCATTTTCCAAAGTGGAAAAACTGGCTGAGGAGAATTGTGTCTTTTCTGTAGGCTTGGCTTTATGCATTGTTTATCCGTTGTGCCAACACATTCTGGTGTATGGTTAATTATGTGAACAAGGTCCACTGAAGTGATTTGTGCAGAAAATAAGGACACATTATTTTAGACTAATTTCTACTTTTCAGTGTCTCCAGTAATTGAGATTATTACATGGTTTCACAAACAGTTGACACTGTACAACTACATGGGAGGAAATAGAAAATGCAATTCAGAAGCAGAACAGGATTTGAAGTATTTTAAACCGTCTCTGTCAAAAAAACCCCAAACTTGTAATGCTACACTTCAACATAGTCTGATGACTGGGAAGAAAATTGTTATTTAATTACAAAAAAAGGAACAGGGAATGAGAGTGTCCCAGATAAAATGGCAATGCCAATAAAATAAAATTCTTACTTCAGGATAAAAATAATATGACATCACTTTATACAGTATAAATCAAAAATAAATGCTACAGGAGAGAAGGATGAGAACTTCGGAAAAATTTTATAGATATTTTACCATTCCAGCCACATGTCTTTTTTTATTGTCTTTGAATATGTTATGTTAAATATCTTTTTTTTAATTGTCTTTGAAAGAATGATATGTTAAAGCACATCATTCATATAGCTTTAGATATCAGCTGATTAGAAGACTTTATTCAATAACAATATTTTGATTTTGTGAAAGCACCAACTATGTCTAATTCTTTCTCATGAAGAAATAATAAGCAAACAAAAAAAGGAGCAATTCTGAATTCTATTTGAAGCCAAACTCAAGAAAGATTGAAGCTAAAAGAAAAAGCTCAACATTTGCTTTACACTTCCTTCAAAAATACATAAACTCTTGGCTTTTTTGTCTCTTTTTAAGTTTTAAAAATAATCATGGCATCTCTATTTTTCTAGAGACAAAGATGTCTACTTGGATCAAATTTAATTCTGGAGAATACAAAGTACATAGTTATATACACTATTTTGTGAGGATTGTATTTTTTCTTCTTTGCATCAATTATTACAAGTATAAATTAAAACCTAAATCCTTGAAACTGTTCCTTATAGAAAACTCTGTAAGTGAAGATTCTCAGTGTTTTAATTTAATTCCAAGAAATTTGGATGGCAATACAGATATGCATGGGGACTCTAGTTTTTCCTATTTCAAAACTAGTAAAATGTTTCTTTTCATCCCCACAGTGATGTAAAAGAAATTATAATGAAAAACTTCTGCCACAGGAAATAAGCTGGCTTTGGCCTGGTTTATTCAAAATAATCAGCCCCTGAGTCAGAATAATCTGTGATTCAGTAAAGGTGATAGTAGAAACTTCCTGTTTTCTCATCTCACATTTTCTTCTTTCTTATGCTTGAAAACTAGTGAAAATTTGTTCATAAATAAATGGGTTCTCTCCAAACACCATGACTTATACAACTAACATACTTCTTCTTGTTGTTTTACTATCTCAGTCTTCTCCAAATATAACACCTTAAAATCAATAGAGTAAGTAGGAATATCAGAAGGTTTTTCTCTTAATTAACTGCTGAATTAATGAAAACAGAATTTACAATTATCACTAAATAGGGACATTATTTGGAGTTAGATAAATTTTTGAATTTTCCAATTCCTCCTCTCTGTACAGTTTTTATTCAGTAATTTCCAAACAGACCGTTAGTCTGTAAAATATGATAATTTATTTCACCACCCAAGATTACATATATAGAGCACAGATTCTGGACAATGTGAAGGTTTTGCTTTAATAACTTTTTTTTGTTAGTAAGCCATTTCCTTTTCCTAGATAAGGGATTATGTCTAGAAAGATTCCTCACATTGACGCCAGATGACATGTCAGAGTCTCACAAGAATTAGCTGGAGAACATCTCTGTCTGTGAGGTTGCAGACATTTAATCATTTCCTCACTATTCTGGGCAGCTGCACACTGACCTCACACCCATCACCTGCTTCTGGGCTGTCAGCCGCGCTGCTCGGTAATGGAAGGGCTGCTCTGCATGCTGCTTTACCAAGAAGAAATGCCACTAGCTGTGACAACAATCCTAATTAGTTGTTGAAATACCATTGTGAAGATCTGTCACCAGTGATTACTCATCTCTTTAATGGCTCCTCCAAACAGAAGCTCTGTTTCAGCTATTTAGAAAATGGCCAATATCATTATCGTTCCCCGAGGGGCTTATCTAAGCACTCTGAAGGATTAGTGTCCAATTTTACTTTTAAGCAACGTTGCAAAACTCATGAAAATAGACAGTTTTCAGGGGAAAAATAAAATATTTTCACAGCAAGAATTTCAGCTGTAGGAGGTTGGGCACAGTTACATACCTCTAGGCAAATACAGCAATTATAAGGAAAGAATACTCTGAAGGATAGAGAGGGAACAAGATTTTAAAAGAATGGGATCACTAGGGGATAAGTAAGAAAAGTATTAGATTCAAAACTAGAAACCACACATTTGATTTCCAAAACTTCCTATTAGTATCACGACTTCAAATTACACCACAAGGCAGATATGGCCTGACTCGGTGCAGGTCGTAAGATAAAACTCTCTTGTCAGAGATGAACCACAGACAGTTTTATCTGTTAATAAATAATTGCCTAAAAATGGATGATTAAAAATTTAGAATATAATATTATTAAATATTAGATATTAGAAAGATATTCCCATGCCAAATATTATTTTCCCAAATCTATTTATTTTGGCAGACCTTCCACTCTGGTTCTATTCTGTACTCCTCTTGATCTTTCTTTGTAACTTCCAAATTCTTACCATGCTTCCAGTTCCTGCCTTTACCTGTGTGATCTCTCATCTTCTTTTCACCTTGCCTGTCTCTCTCATTCTCTCTCCTAGTCCACACTGCCTGCCTGAAGAAACCCTCCTGACATCTCTCAAGTCAGCTTCCCCCTCCTCCCTACCTCCATGGTGGTTCTCAGTCCTCTTCTCTAACTTCTCTTTGTCTCTAGCACAGCAAATTTCCAGTTTCCCCACCCCCAAACCTTGACCTTTTGGTCTCCATCCTCAACACTGTTCCTCAGGTTGCCTCTTTAGCCAATCTCCAGTTATTCTTCCTAAAATCTCAGCCAGAGCCTTCTTATGATCAGAGCATACAGGTACCAGCAAAGAGTTCATTGAAGACATTGAGGTTTCCTTTGTGATTTAAATCTGACCTGTAGCGCTCAGGATTCATGAACAGGATTCATTCCTGCAGCAGGGAACGAGCAATGCACCCGAGTTCTGCTGTCAAATAAACCCTCTATGCAAGATGTTTAAACTCAGGGTTTGACCAGATCTAGAAAAGCACTGCCCTGATTTCTCCTTTTAAGGATTTCAAGCCCTTCCTTAAAGCAAGAAAGTTATGCAGATCTTCAACAATAACTTACTCATGCTTAAATTAGAAAAAGACAAAATAATGTATTTTCCCGATAGCCCTGTTTTTTAGAAAGAGATTCACTATTATCATTGAAATGTTTGCCTGAATCTTCCCCAATTAATATTTGGGCATACCCCAAAGGATTCTTCTCTGAGAAACAGTTAGAGAACCTGGAAAGGGGCTGCCACTTATTCTCTTGTCACTTCTTTTCTGAAAGCTAAAATATAGGAATATGCCTTGGAGTATGATTTATATTGTAATATAAATATAAATCATGATTGCCAAGCCTGAAATAAACAAAAAAAAATACCAGTAAAATAAACTTCAGGTTAATGCAAGATGTGTGCCTTCATCCACTTCAAGAGCTAGGAGATTTAAAGAAAATTTATCCAGCCAGTGATATCTGAAACTAGCAAAGAGCTCTCCAGTTACAGGAATGAAGGAGAAAAATAGATATTGACATAGCAGAAAGTACCAGCTGGGGAGCTGCTGAGGACTGTTATCATGTAAGCCTACTGCCAAGAGTGATTGAAGTATTCTTTTCCAACCATCTAGTATATCACTAGTATCAACCCCTGTAAATTTATTAAGTCTGGTAGTAGCTCACATTACATGAAAACATCCACTCCTGCAATAGTATCATTACATGAAAGAGATTAAAATATTCTTGGAGTGATATTCTGATATTTTTGGTTTGAAGACTGTGGTTTGTTCACTTCTTTCAGGAATATGCTTTAACAAGATTGTTCAGGCTAACTCGGGGTTCTCCCATACAGTGACCTAGCACACAATGCGTCCTACAGAATATGCAGTAAATTCTGACACATAAGAGGTCTAAGGCATTGCTATGACCAAATTTGATGAGAAAAAACTTCCCTGCAAAATACCCTAACCCAAATAATACAACACTATATCAGGTCAATGAAAGGCGAAGAAAAACACTGACAAACAAAGCAACTCCCCATACTCTATATGGCAAGACTTTAGCCATAAAACTAGACCTGAAGTGCCACTTTATTAGTATTGTTGAAGCCATAAAATTAACAACCACACTTACTATTTAAAAAAGCAAATAAGCCCTATATTTTTTCAGAATTCTTGCTATCTATAATCTTTTTCTATTTCATTGGCTGATACATGTAACATTTGATATTAATTTGTTTATGATTTCTTATACTCGAAATATGTAACTTTACACAGGGCACACAGAATGTTTTAGCTAATGACCTGAAGTACATTTTTCTAATGTTTCCTCTTTCTCCATTAATTTCAGACAGTTCATGTATCTCTCTTGTGAAACATTACCCAGTATTAATTTATTCATTACAAAAATATCACCATTTTTAAGGAAAACATTCCAATATAAATAATGTATAGATGTACTTGTGAAATAACCTGTATAACATATAAATCATTGATTTTTTAAAGTTCTTGCTGATAATTTCTGGTGAAACATCTCCAAAGGAATCGTGAAGGAAATAAAATTTGACTTTTGAAAAGAAGCTTGAAGGGTAAGGTGATATAAAGTAAAATGAAATATCTGTTCTTCCACAGAGATCGCATTCAGTAAGTAAAACCAGGAGAGATTCCTGTAGGGTTGAGATAACATATAGGAGGTTTCGATCAGATTAGCATTGAGTGAAGCACTGAAGGATCACAGCAGAGACAAAGCCAACAAGAACAGGCAGGTAGCAGATCCTTTTTTAATAGCTGCTTGCCTCTCATTTCAAGATACCCAAATCACACAATTTGTAAATCCAGTTGTCAGGGCATGAAAATTTTGAGACTCCTGAAGCAGAAGTCACTTAGCCATCTGGCAGGCAGGAATGAATGCTGCACAATAAAGCTCCCCCGTTTCATTTCAGTAGCGTTACACAAAACAAGTGAGCAGGGATGCTGTGGCATACAAAGCAAGGAGTATATTAAAAAAAAAAAAGTCATATAATTTAGCAAGTGTATGACGAGCAGCTCTCCCAATGACAGCTACAACAAAAGAATAATCCCGTAATGGCTCTTTGACAGTTTATTTTCAGTGCATATGCTTAGGCACTACATACTGTTTATTCTCTAAGCAGCTTAGCAGATAGGAGGTAAGTAGGACGATGACTATAATTCAATATAAAATACATTTAAATAAAGTTGGGGGGTCTGACTTAAACCCTTAAAAGTCAAAATATATAAGATAAGTCTCCAGCAACATCCTTAGCTCAGCTGCTATCCTTATTTTCTAAATGTGGAACACTCTCTTATCACAGGCTGCCACACCACTGGACAATGTAGTATTGGTATGAGGGAAGAATTAGTTCCAGTAGCTCCTGAAGAACAAGATTCCACACCACAGGCAATTTGACATACCTCGTAACATGCTGTTTTCCATGTATTTTTTTGTCACAATTGAAATAAGTGTTCATATTTTTGTTTGTTTTTCCGCTATCTATTCTCTCATATCTACCTGATCCAACTTATTAAAATTCAGGGGATAGGTCTCTAAGTAAAATAGCATTATCTCTAGTTTAGATAGACTTGACACAGAAGAGTTGTGTAATTTGTTTAATCTTACCCCAAAATGTCAGTGCCTCAATATGGCATTTTACCATTCTTATGAATTCCAAGTAAACCCTTCCAATCACTTTAAGCTTTTTGGTGTTATCAAAAATTGCTATTTCATAGAATAGATTTGGGAACCTGCCACTAGAGAATTTAAAGGAAAGGAGAAAAGAAAAAGATCCTCTCCAGAATGAAGTGTTCCAGTTTATTATTCCATTTCCATTAAATTGTAAGCTAACAAGGCATGACACTATCAAGGAAAGCACAGCATCATATTTCAGTTACAGAAGCTGGAAGCTGGTCTTTGGTGCCTTTGATGAATTATGATGCTTGTTTGTGCATCTGTCACTGCAAATATTAATTTAGGTATGAAATGTCTCAATCAGACATTCAAGAATTACATCCTAAGTCTGCCACAATAGGAAAAAAAGAGGCAGGTTAATCAATGCAATTAATTCATATTTTTTTAATTGATTTTAACATTTAGTTAGCCAAGGGTCAGAATGCCTCCAAGTACAGACCTTAAAGACAGAAGGATGGGGGAAAGCTTAAAAGCAGAACACAAAATAGAAAATGGGGGAAGACTGGATTTTGTCAGGCATATGTATAATGTGTAAAATAAATTACTATTTCCCAGAACCTGAAGTACAAATCTTATTTAAAAAAAAATCAATACCACATGGTCTGCCTGTCCATAGGATGAACATTCCTCTGACTTTCATTTAGAAAAGTAAGTGGAAGATTTGATAAATACATGAAAGAATAGTCCATCCTAAACACAAAAAGCTACCTCGTGCTCAGGAAACACTGGAACTTCATATTTTTCTCACTAAGAATGCACACCAATGAAATCGATGTGCTTGTTTTACTCTTACACTGTGGGCTTCTCTCTACATCTATTGCTACACAGCATATTGGTCTTCATATGCATTTGATTTCTAACATGCTTCTTTTTACACGAACTTCAGGTGTTAGAATAAAAGTAGAACAAAACATGAAGAAAAATAATGAATTTTTACTTTAATCAATACACTCAGATCTTATCCAAAGGCCCTAAGTTTAAGAAACCCATATGACAGGGAGGAAGGGAGGTGCTGTTTGTTTGTGACTGTTTTTGGTTAGTTGGGTTTTTTTTTTTAGGAACACACCAATTAGGACTTTTTTAACCGCTTCCATTTTTCGTCTTGCTGCAAATTTTGTGGCAATATCTTTACCTAAAATTATGATTGCTATAAGCTCAAGATTCAGTATAGCAGATCACATCATGTGCATGACATCAGTATTTGAGACTGATATATTAATTGTCTGCAAAAGACACAAAATGCTACTCAGCATGAATGAATTCTCTGTAAAGAAAGGCTAGAAAATACAGTCTAATTAGTCTCACTAATACCTGACTGTCCTTGTAAGGTCCAATCAACAGTCCTGCTAGAGTGTAATACTCCAATGAGATAATGAATAGCATCAAAATACTGTCTTAAACCCAACCAAGGTTCTTTCACTTCTGAACAATAAATTTGATCTGACAAACTAAAAGTCAAAATAAATTATTTAGAACTCTTCTGCTTTCCAGTATTACACTAAATCTTTAAAGGTTCTCTAACTTACTTCCAGAAGTTAAATTATATTAATCCCAAATGGCTTTTCTCTGTTACAGCATTGTGGTTCTAAGCCCAGATTTTTGTTTACATTTTTAAATTTGTCTTTCCAAGTTCTAGGGCTGACTGAACTTCCTGCTGCAAGTGGGCATGGTAGCAGTCTAACTGCTGAAATTCTGTTCTCTCTGCTGGAGGCAATTTAATTTGTAAATGGAGAAATTTATTTTAAATTTCATATCCCTGAACTCAGGGTAGGCTTCAATAGTCAGCTTTCCTCAAAAGACAATATGAGGAAGTTTTCTGTGAAGGGGTAAAATTCTCTGGGAAGAGTCCCACCAGTCAATGACCATATGGTTTGGAAACTTGAGATTTTTTGCAGATATCCTTAATATATGCTGAATTTCACCTTTAAAATCAATTATTGTGTCTCAATATTTTTGACAATTCTCTCATTTATAAGAGCATTTGCTCATGGAAAAGCAGGTCTTTAACACCACTAAGATTGTGATGAACTTTCCTGAATGTGGTAAAATACAAATATTCAGGGTGGTATCTTCACTGATGTATTAATTTTCAGAAGCATCTCTTTCCATCAGGTGCAAAATTATTACAGTGATGAGTACTTCTATAAGAAATATAGCTACAGAAAACATGTGCTACAGGGAACAGTTATGGGGAAGTTGCATGAGTGGGACATAGTGATTTACGGTTTCCTTTCTCTCCTTCTGATTATTTAGTATCTGTTACCCGAGATATATCACCCAAGGAGAACATAAGCTAGAGCTTTCACTTACTGAAATGTAAAGTGACACAATTTTGAAAGAGAATTGAAACAGTCATAACTTATCTCAGCAAAACCTTAAAACCTTGGCTCCTTAAGACACTTTAACTTAAATTTGGAATAGGTCAGGTATGCATTCAGGGAGAAATTCTTTGTCTCTGATAATTCAATGCAGAGAGTCTTGCTAACACTCAAACATTGCATGTTTTTCCCACCTTTTCTGCCACTCCTCCTTGCAGGACTATAGATTTATCCAGCACAGACAGACCAAAGCTGACTTCACATGTATTTCCCAGAGCCAGGGTGTAACAGAGCACACCACAGAGTCTATCAAGCTGACTAAACTTCTGCTAACGGAGCTCCTGAGTAGCACCTAGCCCTGTTAGCCCAGGAACACTGCTTGCTGAACTCTTCCTTTCTTAAGCTACCATAACATGGTCTAGCTGTGCCTCATTTAGGCATCAGTATTGAAAACAAAGGGTGCTCTCTTCTGCTGATAAATCTAACTGGAGTTTCTTGCTCAGATGTCTCTATAGTATATTTCATTAGTTGTTTTGTTTCTGAAATAAGAATCCTGGTCTACTACAAGTCCCTTGTATAAATTTACTTAAGACCAAAGCCATTCTTCAGCTTTAATATACTGAGACTGAAATATTTGTACTCTGAAGGAAACGGTCTGAGTGAAGCCCTGACCTCCACTGTGTGTTTCAGCATAGAATGAAAGAGTGGCTGCCTGGCCATCCCACCCAGCGCCATCCTGTCCCATCCTTGCCCCTTCTGCCTCTCTCCTGTTCCACATGATGCACTGAAAGCACCCCTAATCCAGCATGGCAGCTCTGCAACCTGCGCTCCTTGGGTTTATATCCCTTATTCCCTTTCTCAGAAGTGCAGCAGGGTCATGGTTCTATTTTCTACATAGCATCGGGCCTGAGCACACCATGGATATAATAGCATCCCAAGAGGGAACTGGAAAGGGCATTCCTCAAACAGTGAAATTTATTCCCTGTCCCTAAGCATGAAGGCAATATGAAATGTGTTCCATCTTTGGGAAGGTGGCAAACTATTTCTTTCAGGGTGATTTTTCAGTTTGTTCCCTGTTTTTGAATCCATGGCTCTTTCTTTATTTTCTTCCAGAAATCCTTTCACATTTTCAAATCCTAGCAATCACAGGATCAAAAAAGGCATTAAATGCTTTTATTTTCTCTCCAAGGATTTTTAGTAGGTACACAGTGCCTAAGAAAACAAATGCTCTTTTAGAACTTGGTTTATTTATAATAAAAGATTACTAATTAGACCAGAAGACTCTTGGAAACAATCAAACTTTTGTTACAGTGGCTCCATATGTCCTAGTCATTGTCATCAGTTACTTTAATAATTAAATAATCAACCCTTTTTATAGTATCACCTTAGAAACCATGGGAGGGAAATTAATTTTCTAAGATTAGAAAGTTTTTACTAAGAAAATTGAATGTTTGACCACATTGTTCTTGTGAATGACTGAATTTTTCCTTCATAGTAAAACAAGTTTTCCTCTGCGCAAGGGGAATTTATCGAACACCAGTAGCTTTACTTCAAAAGCACTGCTAACTCAAATAAACCTCAATGTTAATTGAAAGTGTCTTGCTAAACCCAAACAATATTAATGCAAAGTTACATTTCATTTATCAGCAAATCCTATCACCTCACTCTTTCACCTTCAGCAACCTCTGAATAATACTCCTCAAAGAATGGCAGTCTTTGTGCAAGCACCCTACAGCAGAATGGAGAACACTTTCTGTGTACAGGCAGAGGACCCACCACAATCACTTGTATTAATCATAAACCGTAGGAAATCCAAGCAATCTGTCCAGTTAATCTATCTGGGGGAGGGAGGGAGGCGAGGGTGAAATGTTGGATTAAAAAATAAAAGTTCATTTGAACTGAATTATCTTTAACATTGTCATTTCTGTCATTACATTGTTTTAGATACACAAAAGCTAATAAGATAAAACTAGATCTCTCCAAATAATTTTTGTCTTCATAGAAGATTGTGATTATTTTTTGCTTGCTCTTAATCAGGATAAAAGAATGCCTAGACGAACCAGATTTCTTTAATTTTCACTGAACTTATCTCTAACTAAACCCCAGTTGAGGAGAAAACCTTTTGATATGTGCTATCAAAAACATTACCCAAAATATTATTATCCAGCTATTGGAAAGATATGTAAAGCCTGCTGTAAAGCATGGAATATAAGAGGTAGAGATACCCGGATATTTGTGGGAATGTGGCTTGACAGAGCCAGAAAATATCCAGGAGCAGATCCAGCAAGACAAAGGCAGCAGTCTGGTTTTCAGTGATGAAAAAGAGTCAGGGTAGCAAAAAACATGGAAACAGAAAACAAAGCATATTTCCCATGAAAAGCAATAGTGGTAGAGCCACAGCACCAGGAGAAAAACAGTGACAGCCAATAAGTAAATGGGCACGTACATGCAAAGAGGAATTTAGTTGTGAAAGAGATCTGCTAAGAGTATTACCTCTAAGTTCTTACACTAAACCACCTACAGCTCCAGAAGGACTTAACTTTCTCTTTTGTCTCGGAGTCCTTTGCGCTTTTATTTAGATGGGGCTCTCAGTTGCCTGTCAATAACTACTTGGTTAAATGCAGGGTAATGCTGCAAACAAGCCATTAAAGGAAATCAAATCCTAAGCTGGTGCTACAGCACTCTTTTTTAAAGTACATAAAATATAAAATACACAGAGGAAAGAATTGGGATTCTTCATTGCCACCTCATACGTGCAGCTGATCACAGGCCTTAGAATATCCTCACAAGGAACTTATCTTCTCAGTTATGTATAATTGTGGCCTCAGTATCTTGAAATATTTTATTGCATTTAATGATACACTTCTGTTTAAGAAATTAAACAGGCAGATTTTAGAGCTACTCGGAATTTTTAAATTATTTTCAAGGAAGTATATGCAATTTTTTCAAAAAGTTTGCATTGAGAATAGTAATTGGAAATTTCTAGTACTCTGTCCACTTTCTATTTTTTCCCCATCATAATTCCCCATTTATTTTTGTCAAACACTCTGCTTGGCCATTTTGGGAAGTGAGGCATTACCAAAAATGTTCAAAATTTATTTCTTTAGGCAATGAAAGAATTACACAATATTTAAAGGCACAATAACCAGGGTCATTCACTGTCCTGTTCCTCAGTGGTTAAAATATCCATGAACTACTTTTGAAAAAGAATACAAACTAATTTAAAAATAAATTAAATAAGCTACATGTCGACATAAAATTGTATATATATATAAATATATATATATATTTTTATATATGTGTGTGTGTGTATATGTATATGTATATGTATATGTATATGTATAACTAGTTCATATTTCTGCATTGTGTGTTATAAAGGAAAATAATAGGAAAAATATATGCTATATACATCTTTCAAGACATGAAAACAATTATTTAACAGAGAAGGAAAGGAGAAATATCCTTAGATATCAAGGGAGTTTTTAGAAGGAGAATGCCAATATTTTCAAATATCTATTCAGGCAACATCGTGAATGGGTTGTAGCATAAGAGCTGCTTTAATTGAGAGAAAGGATTTATTCAGATAGAATAAAAAATACCTTCAAGTCTGACTAGATCATGGAATAACACAGCAAAGAGTAAAATTTTATGGCTAACAATGCTGTTGTAACAAGCTCCTAGAGCACGAATAAGCTGGAATTTGTAACACTGGGAGAGGCCTTACCCTTTGCTGCCCCTACTCTGAGCTGCTTTTTCCTACCACTGTGAATCTCTTCCTCTGAGTGCCACTGCCTGGTGTTTGCAAAGCTGCACGATGAACTGGAACAGCATAATAACACACATTGAGAAATAACCTCTTCAAAAGAGCTTTAACCCAAATCTGCTCCCAGGGTAGTACACGGCTGAATGAAGACCTGTGCCAGCACAGGGGAGATGTTATCAGTGAAATGCTGGAGGGAGGGAACAAAAAGACCTGCAGTAGAACAAATTTATGCCCATTTAGGCTACAGAACTACGATGTCAATAATCCCTAGCCCACTTGACACTGATGGTAAGAGACTTATTTAATTGCCACAGAAATCTACAAAACCTTCTATTTATCTGTCCCTCTAATTTATCTATCTAATAGTGTGTATTCTATAAATCTGTTCAAGAATAAAGATTTTTATCTATGGACATGCCTATGACAAGGCTAAAAAAACCCCTCCAGTTTATGAAATGAGGATCATCTAAATCCCCACCACACCTTTGAGGTGCTGACATTATTTGTCTGTAGAACTGTATACACCAGACAGCCTTTAGTTTCAGTGCAATTTCCTTTCATTAAACCTCTATTCTCTGCTCTGTTCTGCAGGTTTACCATATTTCAGAAACTTCCAAGTTCAGCTGAATGAAAGGGAACACAGCCCCACTAACTCACAGTTTTTGCCACAGGTGATCATGAACCTTGGCATTTCACTAAAGTGACTGCTTTGTCTTTTAAATTAATAAATAAATAGACAACTAAATAAATAGATGACCAGTAAAGCTTCTTTCAACATATAAAGATCAGTTATGAGCTAGGTAGAGAAATCAATGTCTTCACAGATGAAATATTAGGAACCATTCTCTAGGGAAATCGAGTGCATTTCAACTACTTGTAATCCATTCAAATCAGCTGTCCAGATGAAAAGATTGTACAATAAACTACTACCAATGGAGAACAATTTATGCACTTTCAGTAGTGCCACAATAAACTGCAGGTGTCTGGAAAAATTAAAACTGTATTGCTGAAAGCATCACTATTGTTTTTCTGCTGTACAAAACCTACTTTTCATACTGCTCTTGATTACTTCTGTTGGACTATGTGCACTTAGCATATGGTCATTTTAAATGCAAATATTAAGGGTACGAAAAGGCACACACTGAATTTTGGATGCCTCCCAGGAAAGAAAGTGGCTTGATAATAAGAAAAATCTTATTAGTTCCCAAGAAAAAATTTGCCTTGGCCACCCAAATAAGAAAACACATTTGGCAAAATAGTATTAAACGTGAAAGGGGACTTATGAAAAGGATTTTGGCCACTTTCCCTAGAAGAGGAAAGCAAATGAAGAATTGACAAGTTTTAAATTATGAAGGGATTGACACAGCAAAACTACTAATGATATGTGCCACTGATTACTTTTGAAAGCAAAAGATAATAGAAATTTTCCAGGAAGTTTCTCTGGTCATGAATAATGTAAAATCATTTGAATAAACCAACCATTTTACATTTCAACAGATCTGAAAGAAATGGGAAAAAAGAAAAAAAAAAGGTGATTTTTTTTTTTTCCTGTGGAATTTGATGAATCAGAATGTAAGAAAATAAATTGAATAATGGAAAGTTGGGTGAAAATAAATGGGATCGAGTATAGTAACTGAACACAATTGTTGTCATTGAAGTATAACTTAAAGAAAAATATCAGATAAAGATTAAAAATGCTAAGACTTAAGATAAGGAAAAACAAGGTGTGTGGTTTAGGTTCTTGAGAGTTTTGTAGAGCCAAAAGGGACAATAAAATATGTGTACTTCAGACAGGCTTACAGGGGAGACTGTGTCAGACCTCAAAGCAAAAACATCAGATCATGAATCTCCAAAAGAACCAAACTCCTTGTTTATCTCAGGTTGCCCGAGATAAATCACCTACCTGTGTCTCAGTTCCTGCTTCCAGCTCTGAGTTTCCAGGCCCTCACTTTTGTGAGCATTCCCTGCCTGTACCCAAAGTTCATGCTGAAGTAATTGGGGATGCACAAAGTACCTTTGATATCAAGCCCCTTTTTGTTCTGTAGCTTTCATGAAAACAAAAAAAGTCCTTTCACCATTTAAAGCTTAACAATTTTACACTTCTAGAATTATGGAAAAGGAAGAATGCTAATTTGTATCTTTCTTTTTGCACTGTTTTGTTCTATGTTTTCTCTACATCTTCATGTTTAGCTTTTAAAAAACACCCTTTTCTCACTGATTACTGTAATTATATAATACACAATTAAATGTATATTTCTGTAAATATGAAGTGATCATCAACTGTAAACAGTTGAAAGGTTGATCCAGGTTTTAAAAATCTTATTAGATTTCTGAAGTTCTGACTTTCTTAATTAAGGCTTTGCGAAAAAGTAATATTATACAATGGAACATTAGAACATAATTACATTTTCTGCTCTGCCTTCCATATTACTCAGCTCTCATAGTCACACACACACTATAAATCAAGGTAAGATTTTCATTTATTGTATTTCTGTTGGGCCTTTTGTATGAAATTATTTAAAGTATATTTATAACAGATAGAAGAACACTCCTTGAATGTAGTTTCAATTCAAATATTGGAAAACCAAATACATTTTTTTAAAAGACATGTATTTGCAGGCATGTATGCTCATACATCAACAACATATGTACAAATAACTGCAGAGATTTAATTTGGATTTATGAGGCATTGATGTTTATTATATCTTTACTTCTATGTGCTTTCTGTGTTTTAAGCTATTAAGATATATTCAAGTAATATTTTCACAGATTTCATAAATATATAAAACAATTTTCTATCTGTTATCAATCATTGAGCTTTCTGTTTCAGGAATCTGAGACTTGAGAAAAACTTACTTAAAACACAAAATTGATCTAGGATCTCAAGAATTAGAATAAATTCAGAGAGAAATAGCAGCATGAGAAGAAGATACTGTTGTGATGCGTTTTTTCCCCTCCCATGCTTGGCCTTATAAGTGAGTCTTCCCTCCTCCCTGGGCCCAGTCAATCACCCCCACTCCTCCCAGGCTTCTAGAGACTTCTTCTCTCTGGGGGTTGTGGTTGGCTGGTGTTCCGGGGCCCCTCCTCTGCTTTACGTTTATTGGCTATATCCTCATGCCAGTTATGTTATATACCTCCCCACCTATACACTGATTGGTTTTCCGGGTTTCCTCCCTTCTCCACCCCTTCCCTTTAAAACCTTGTTGCTCCCCCTGTTCAGCGCCATTTACTGGGGTCCGTACCATCTGTTGGTTGCCCTCTGCGGTGGGATTCTCCAATAAACCGACGTGTTACTCTAGCAAGTGGTCGCCTCCTCATTCGTCCTCTCAAGCGCAAGCAGTCCGATTCCGCGATCCAGCCCAGCCCAAGGCCAAGATGCCAAGGGGGGCTGGCCTCCGATGCGTAGGGGCGTCGGCCACTCTCACCTCTACTGCTAGCCGGACTTAGGGCCGCGTACGCCCTCGCGCAAGATACATCTCATTACATAAACTCACGTAGCCAGATGCTCTGCCCTGGACTGTGGTCAGAGAACTCAGACAAAGCCGTTTTTGCAAGGCTGTCAGTAGCAGATCGACAGGGGGCATCATGAGCTGCATTTGGTACTGAACTGTACTAAAACCAGCCTGCTCACTAACTCCAAATTCACATCCTGACACTGGAGCAGTTTGACTGACTTTGAATCACTTTATTGTACTAAAGTTCAGTCCACCCTCACATGATTAGGTTCTTCTAGCATATTCTTCCATGGAGTGTGTGGAGATTTCTCTCCTGGGGAGGGGGCAGCCCCCAAGGATGCTACTTGAGGTGGAGTTGAAGAGATCTGCCCACTGCCATTGAAGCTGTGGAGATAAAAGAAACTCTCTAATGCCATCTTTTTACTGTTAGAGAATTTCTTTATTCTGGCCAGGATGTTGTTCTGGCCAGGATGTGCAACGGAAATCATTGCAAGGATGTGCAATAGAAATCACACATGGGTTTTTACCAGATTTTTTACATATTTATGCATTAAAAAAAAAAAAAAATCTGCTCATCAGTTCCTGTTATTTGATCTCCTATTGGTTATTATCCCTTCACCTTCAATTAATGCTAATTTGGTCCTCAATCTTTGGTTCTCTTATCAATCTTTTCACAGGCTGGGTATCTCTGACCAAACTAGGGGTGTAATGCCTATCTCCTCTGTATTTTCTGGCTACTTGCCAATGTTTAGATGTTAAACTCCTACAGTCTAGGAAGACTCTAGAATTCTAGTTTTTGGTGAGTGAGGCCTGAGAGGCCTCACCCAGTGAAACTCAAACCCTTGGTGAACAGTCTTTTGAAAAGAAAGCTCAATTCCCCGCATCTTGGCAAAGGCAAACAAACCCATGACTACTATTACTTAAAAGCCAAAAAAATTTTTAAGTTATTTCCAACACTATGGGTATTGATATGGTGAGTTACATCAATATCTATTAATTCTACCTCTGATATCTAATAATTGTTTCCTTTTTGTTATCGCCTCTCCTTAATATAATTGCTTTGATACAATGCGCTATCCTATACTATACACTATTAGTAGTCTTAGTTTTCTACTGTGTAGTAAATAATTCTGTTTATAATTTTTTATCTAATAATTTTTCATAATAAAGAATTCAATTCTATATAAATATATCCATTTTGTCATTATTATTTGTTTAGGACAAAGTTACTAAAACCAATGACAAAGTCTGGGGCTAAGACTGGATCCAACCACAACCAGACTTCTCTCTGAAAAGGAACTTGGAGAGCACAGGGGTTCTTTCTGCATCTTGTGGCTCAGCAGCAGAGCTCCTCTAATAAACTTTGCCTAAATTTGTCTGAAGTTCCCACTCCACCCAGGACAGGGTCTGGGTGATGCTCTAGCATTTCCAATTTTTCTGTTACTCTAATGATTTTTGAGGGTTCTGATTTGAGCACCCAGCCAGGCCAGCTTAACTTCCTTACTCTTTGGCTGTCTTTGGCACAACGGCATAGTATGTTGTAGACTAAGTCTAAATATTTGTTGTGACCTGAAATAGTCTGGCACTAAGCTGTCTTGAATGATTTCCATTCCTTTTGTTATGTCTTTCAAAATTGTTAAGTTCAGCATGACCACCATGCATGGACAGTTCTACTGGTTTCAGTAGTTCTGAATTTATACTTTCATAACCGCTTTTATTACTATATAATAAATACTATATGCTGTTCAGTTGTATATCCTTATTTGCTAACAGAAATTTAAATTTAAAGTCATTGATGGGGTTCTCTTACCAGTGTGTCATTAAAGGTATGTTTTTTCAGAAAGAGCAATTTCAGAGGGACAAAGGAAGACACACAAGTGAATTTTAGGAGTGGGTCAGGAGAGAAGAGATAAAAGGCCATGCAGAGCAGAGAGAAGAACAGGTGAAAGCTGAGGTTTCAGGTGAAATAATGCTGCTGCAAGCAAGAGTGACCTAGTGTCTGAATAAGCCTAGCTGCCCCCCAGACTTGTGTGGTAGAGACATCAGCTCTTACTGGATGCTGCTGACTCCTCTCAAGGACAGAGATGAGCTGTAAATCTCTTTTAGTCACCCATGGCTGTCCTGCCACACTGACTGTTTAAGCAAGGTCATCTGAATGAAAGTGTAAAGGCAAACTGGAGGAATTCACCCTTCTGTGTCCACTAGAGAAATTTCATCCTCCCCCCATTAATTTTCAAGTCCTCAAGGGAGGAGTGTCTCCTCTCACTTTCTCAGTTTTAAAATGCAGAGGTATTTGAAGTATTAACTGCCTTACCTAGAAACGGAATTAACTTGTATATTTGCGTGCTTCAGATAAGAATTGAGTCCAAGATATTCAATGCTGGGAGCCAATTAAGGCTTTAATTAGGAATAAACCAGGAAAGGAATAAGAGATTCACACATTATTGGTAGTTTCAAAGCTCAAAATTACATTTGCAGGGACATCTTTGTTCTACATGAAAGCAACAGAACTATGCTGAAACATTTTTCTCACAGTATGAGCCTTTTGTCAATTTGCTGAAGAAATTATGCTTAAAACTACACAAAAGCAAGTTTTTCTTACTCTTCCACTTGTCTAAAAACCAGAACTAGACAGAATTAGATAAAACGAAAGGAAACTTTCACCTGAGAAAATCACTGACGTCCATTAAGGACCTCATCAATGCACATTATGGCAGATTAAAAAAATTCTGTTAGCCAGGGGGACAAAGAGACTACATACTAATTATTCCTTTTGATCTTCACTTGCTGGAAGACATCTGACAACTGTCAGAGATAAAGCTTACAATTAGGCAGCTTTTTTTAATAATTAAGTACAGGAACTGAAGCTTTCCCCAGACTTGCCTTTTCTTCCTCTTTTTACTACCTCTGGCTGTATTATTGCCAAGCCAGCTGAGAAGTCACATACAGCCATTTTCTCCCTTTGCCCACATACAATCAAATTGAAAATCTGTGAATGAAACTGCAGTGTACCTCAGTAACTAAGGTGACTGGGTTTCCACCTCCATGCTAAGCAGTCATTTAGCAGAAATTAATAAGTACTGACCCTTTCAATGAGTCACTAAAAAAATTCAATTTTTTTTTTCACTTCTGAAAGCTACACAGTGTGTCTATTCAACCCTTAAAATCTCTGCTAATGCTATTTAAAAATGGAAATTAAAAAAAAAACAACCATCAACAGCAAAAACTGAAGAGAAAAAATACAAAAACTCAGATGACCTTGAGAAGATGTTTTATTGCTCAATTAATCCCAGTACATAGTTCTTACCTGTATTTGATCTACTCTGCATACAATCCACATCTAATAAAACATTTAGCTTTAATCTAGATAATAGAAACAAGCTAACAAGCACTAGAAGTTAAGTGGTGCCTATTTCAAGAGCTGTCTTAATGACATAAAGAGGATTTACAAAGTGTGGAGAGTGCTAAAGCAGTGATTTGCTGTGCTGAAGAGCACCCCTAACTAACACTTTGCTTGTGTTCTCCAGATCTACTACGTCAATAGAAATGAAGAATGATTGGATACCCTCAAAGCTAATTATCTGCCAAAAATTTTGATTTATCTGGAATATTACTCTTGTTTAGAAGATGAAGATGTAAAAAAAATTGTATTATTTATAGAAAAATATATATCAGTATGCCTAAAAATGTATTATTTTCTAAGTATAATATGTTTTCTTATGTATAAATCTACTTGAAATATAACCTCCAGATGCTTATATTAATCATAATATGAAAAAACCCTCAGAAATTGTGAACCTCTTGCAGGTTCCCTATTGTGCAAAAATAGCATATATTTAACACAAATTTATCTTCTGAATTAGTGAAGGTGATGGTCCATAATGGGAATGTGAGAAATCATCAACAGTATGCAGCTATTTAAACTAATTAGCTGTAAAGTGTTATCACGTTTTTTCCTTGATTTCCTGAAGCAGCTTTATTCAGCCTAAGCTTGCAAACCTATGATTCTAATAAACTGGTCTTCTACAAACCCATCTATCTAATCCAATCCAATCTAATCTGCTCTAATCTAATCTAATCTAATCTTTTACACCAGTCTGATGAAAACTGGGCTTGATCCAATATAACATGAATTGAAGTAATTGGACATTTTTTCCTGTTTCTAAAGTTCTGGATCAGATCCTATAAATATAATCTTAGTGCAAAGATTTTGTAATATAACAACCAATTAATTTAAAGGGCTTTAAAATTCAGGGTCATGTTTACAGGAAAACCCAGACAAACCAAATGATTCTTTCCAGATTAATATCCAGAAAAACATGATAGTAAACT